>NC_057801.1:223021364-223040260 GCF_018294505.1 Triticum aestivum | reverse complement strand
CAAGGCTTGCCGGGCGCCCGCCAAGACCCTCCACCATTTCCTATTACTGCCATTCAAGAACAAAGTATTAACCAAGAAAACAAAGGCCCCGGCAAGAGGAGCTTGTCGGGAAGGCCAACCAAGGCATCGCCAGAAGACTTGCCGCGGCGCACCGCGCGTCCCGGCAAGGCCCGACGGCCGGCAAGCTTGCCGGCACAACAAGAGAAGGGCCGTGGCAAGGCACCTGCCACGGCAAGGCTGCCACCCAAACTCCAGCGCGTCTGGCGACATGTCATCACAGGGCCATCCCAAGGGCACGTGGCGAGGCACTACGGAGCGAGGTGGCAAGCGGAGCTAACAGAGACGCCATCGTGGCAACCGGTGGCTCACTTAACGGTCGTTTCTCTGCACTGTTGGGGCGACCAGACGGGCATTAAATGCCCTTGTCCCCTGCCGTCAGAGTTAGGTAGAGGACACTGTTGGTCACTGTTGTACCAACCTGCGTTTTTACCTTTCTACCCCCTCTTCCTACACTGCCACCTGTTGGTGCCCCCTTCAGATTATAAAAGGGAGGCCCATGCGCACGTAGGAGGGGTTCGGTCCATTCGACACCCACAACACCACCATACGCTCGCACGCTCGAGCAAGATCAAATACAATCACCGAAGCAGCAGTAGGGTTTTTATCTCTCCGGAGAGCCCCGAAGCTGGGTAAAAATCGCCTGTCTCCCCCGCGCGCTCGACCTCGATCTGCTCTGCGCACGCCCTCCGCTCCCTTGCCGGACTAGAAGGGGCCCCCGTGCCCCATAGGTGCTCGAGGCCACAGAGAGACACGCCCCAACATTCCATTCCTTATTCCATTGTCCATCGAATCGTTACCCAAAACTTGAAAACTTCAACCACACAAAACTCAAAAAAAAAACTCGTAAGCTCCGTTAGTATAAGAAAATAAAACCACCACATAGGTACTGTAATAAACTCATTCTAAATTCATATTGGTGTAATATCTACTTTACTCCAACTTATCTATGGTTCATACCCTCCGATACTACTCATAGACTCATCAAAATAAGCAAACAACACATAGAAAACAGAATCTGTCAAAAACAGAACAGTCTGTAGTAATCTGTACCAACGTATATTTCTGTAACCCCAAAAATCATGAAATAAATTTCTGGACCTGAGTAATTTGTCTATTAATCATCCGCAAAAAGAATCAACCTAAAATAAGTAATCAGTAAAAATGGCAGCTAATCTCGTGAGCGCTAAAGTTTCTGTTTTTCACAGCAAGATCATATAAACTTCACCCAAGTCTTCCCAAAGGTTCTACTTGGCACATTATTGAAACAAAAGCTATAAGACATGATTACTACAGTAGCATAATCATGTTTACACACAAGAACAGTAAGGATACATATTGGGTTGTCTCCCAACAAGCACTTTTCTTTAATGCCTTTTAGCTAGGCATGATGATGACAATGATGCTCACATAAAAGATAAGAATTGAAACATAACGGGAGCATCATGAAGCATATGACTAGAACTTTTAAGTCTAACCCACTTCCTATTCATAGGGATTTTGTGAGAAAACAACTTATGGGAACAATAATCAACTTGCATAGGAAGGTACAACAAGCATAACTTCAAGAATTTAAGCACATAGAGAGGAAACTTGACACTATTTCAATTCCTACAAGCATATGTTCCTCCCTCATAATATTTTTCAGTAGCATCTTGAATGAATTCAACAATATAACCAGCACCTAAAGCATTCTTTTCATGATCTACAAGCATAGAAAATTTTCTACTCTCCACATAAGAAAACTTCTTCTTTATAGCACACGTATCATCACAATAATCATCATAAATAGGAGGCATGCTTTCATCATAGTAAATTTGCTCATCAAAGCTTGGGGGACAAAAAATATCATCTCCATCAAACATAGCTTCCCCAAGCTTGTGGCTTTGCATATCATTAGCATCATGGATATTCAAGGAATTCAAACTAACAACATTGCAATCATGCTCATCATTCAAAAATTTAGTACCAAACATTCTATAGATTTGTTCTTCAAGCACTTGAGCACAATTATCCTTTCCATCATACCCACGAAAGATATTAAAAAGCTGAAGTGTATGAGACAAACACAACTCCATTTTTTTGTAATTTTCTTTTATGGACTAACTAGTGCTAAAACAAGAAACAAAAAGATTCGATTGCAAGATATACCTTCACTTACCTAGCCTCCCCGGCAACGGCGCCAGAAAAGAGCTTGATGTCTGCTACACAACCTTCTTCTTGTAGACATTGTTGGGCCTGCAAGTGCACAGGTTTGTAGGACAGTAGCAAATTTCCCTCAAGTGGATGACCTAAGGTTTATCAATCCGTGGGAGGCGTAGGATGAAGATGGTCTCTCTCAAGCAACCCTGCAACCAAATAACAAAAAGTCTCTTGTGTCCCCAACACACCCAATACAATGGTAAATTGTATAGGTGCACTAGTTCGGCGAAGAGATGGTGATACAAGTGCAAAATAGAAAGTAGATTTAGGTTTTTGTAATCTGAAATAATAAAAACAGCAAGGTAACAAGCGGTAAAAGTGAGCGTAAACGGTATTGCAATGATAGGAAACAAGGCCTAGGGTTCATACTTTCACTAGTGTAAGTTCTCTCAACAATAATAACATAGATAGAACATATGACCATCCCTCAACATGCAACAAAGAGTCACTCCAAAGACACTAATAGCGGAGAACAAACGTAGAGATTATGATCGAGTACGAAACCACCACAAAGTTATTCTTTCGGATCGATCTATAAAAGAGTTCATACTAGAATAACACCTTAAGATACAAATCAACCAAATCCCTAATGTCACCTAGATACTCCATTGTCACCTGAAGTATCCGTGGGAATGATTATACGATATGCATCACACAATCTCAGATTCATCCAACCAACATAAAAGTACTTCAATGAGTGCCCCAAAGTTTCTACCGGAGATTCAAGAACGTGTGCCAACCCCTATGGATAGGTTCCCAAGTGTCACGAAACCCGCAAGTTGATCACCAAAAAATACATCAAGTGGATCGATAGAATAACCCATTGTCACCACGGTTATCCCATGCAAGACTTACATCAAGTGTTCATAAAAGACTCAATCCAATAAGATAACTTCAAAAGGGGAAACTCAATTCATCACAAGAGAGTAGAGGGGAAGAAACATCATAAGATCCAACTACAATAGCAAAGCTCGGGATATATCCAGATCGTGCCATAGAAGAACACGAGAGAGAACACGAGAGAGAGAGAGAGAGAGATCAAACACATAGCTACTGGTACATACCCTCAGCCCCGAGGGTGAACTACTCCCTCCTCGTCATGGATAGCGTCGAGATGATGAAGATAGCCTCCGGTGATGGGACCCCCCTCCGGCAGGGTGCCAGAACAGGGTCCCGATTGGTTTTTGGTGGCTACAGAGGCTTGCGGCGGCGGAACTCCCGATCTATCTTCTGTTCTGGAAGTTTTAGGGTATGTAGGTATATATGGGTGAATGGGGTACGTCGGTGGACCTTGAGGGGGCTCACGAGGTAGTGGGGTGTGCCCAGGGGGGAGGGGTGCGCCCCCACCCTCGTGGGCAGCCCGGGTATCCCCTGACGTGTACTCCAAGCCCATCTGGTTGGTTTCCTTCCAAAATTAACTTCTCCAGTTGATTTCGTTCCGTTTTGACTCCGTCTAATATTCCTTTTCCTCGAAACACTGAAATAGGCATAAAACAGCAAATCTGGGCTGGGCCTCCTATTAATAGGTTAGTCCCAAAAATAATATAAAAAATGGATAATAAAGCCCAATATTGCCCAAAATAGTAGATACGTTGGAGACGTATAACGCGCTTCCCCGAAATAATAAAGCCCAATGGATAATAAAGTAGCATGGAGCAATAAAAAATTATAGATACGTTGGAGACGTATAACGCGCTTCCCCGAAATTTCGTATCCCGCGGAATCTGGGATACACTGCAGGCAATCGTGCCCAATATCCCGCTCTTCAACGCGACACTCGGCATATAAGATCAACAGTTCACTCGACTGTCCAGTAAATGGATCAAGGTGACTGAGTCGACACCAAACATCGATGCAGGCACTCTCATTTGCAGAAAGCACTCGCGAGATCCCAAGGCTCAGGACAAGTTCAATTTCAGCCTATTTTGCACTCGCACCTTAATCCATTCGGGGCTACTGATTAGGATACAGACCTGGGGTAGGGTCATAGGCCTAACCTATACGTCCTACCCAAGGTCACTACCCCAGAAGATAAGAAGACCAAGAATCCACTCGACGGTATAGTCACTTGACCGTCATTCCCCCACTTTCACTCGACCGTATGGGGAATGACTCGACCATATCAAAGACCAGGGCTCGGAAGAAAGCACAACGGCCGGGCATTCACACCAGTAACGCCCTTACTTTATGTACATTAAGCTCCTTGTAATGGAGGGGAGCTGGGGTCCTGGCACACTCTATATAAGCCACCCCCCTCCTCTAGGACAAGGGTTCGCACCCCCTGTAACACAACACACATAAACCAATCAACCGCCTCCGGGCACCGAGACGTAGGGCTGTTACTTCCTCTGAGAAGGGCCTGCACTCGTAAAACTTGTGTATACATCTTCGCCATAGCTAAGATCTTGCCTCTCCATACCTACCCCCCTTTCTACTGTCAGACTTAGAACCACAATAGCCGGCTATGCTGCCGCGGAGGCCTCACTGCCCCCATACTACTCCTACTGCTGGCCAGGCCATCCCTCCACTCCACTCACCCACACCCCCTGTTATTCTGCGGCGACGGTAGCGCAGCCGAACCAGTGAACCCTCGTACTGCTCTCCGCATGGGCATCCACTGCCGCGTCTTCCCCGGCTCCGCGTCGTCCCCTTCCTAAGCCTCGCCGTCGTCCACCGCTGTGGTGCTCTTGGTGCGGCATGGTCAACGTGGTCAATGACCGAATTCCATCGGAAGAATACTGTATGTGGAGAGGCTGACAGCTGGGTCCACGGCAGCCGCAAGGAAGTGCCTCCTTATTACGCGGAGAATAATTATCCCTCCACCTGACAGCAGGGACCCACCAGACGGGCCACCAGTCGCAGAAAAAACATCTGCCCCTGACTGCTGGGACCCACCTGACGGGCCACCGTATTTCGGGAAAAAAACGTTCCCCCTGCTGTCAGCTCGGACCCACCGGAAGTGCCTCCTTATTACGCAAAAAAATGAATACCCCCTGCTATCTGGGACCCACCTTGGTGGGAGGCTGACTTGTGGGCCTACTAAGTTGACGGGGATGGAGGGCTTTGTCAACTTAGTCAATATAAACGATTCTAGCTCCAGTGACCGTACGATGTCCATCCAACAGCCGTAGTGCTTCTTCAACCTCTGGTCTTCATGCTCTAGCCGCCCAAAGCAGCGCCGGTCATGCCGCATGCTCCTGCCTCCCATGGCTGGATGTGCTGCCACGGAGGCCTCACTGCCCCCTACTATTCCCACTACTAGCCAGGCCTTGCGGCGACGGCAGCCTCACACCGCAGTCGATCCAGTGAACCCTCGTACTCCTCTCCGCGCGGGCTTCCACTGCCGCGTCTTCCCCGGCTCCCCGTCGTCCCCTTCCTAGGCCTCGCCGTCGTCCACCTCCCTGGTGCTCTCGGCGCGGCGTGGTGAACATGGTCAAGGAACGACTTCCATAGGAAGTGGACTGTACGTGGAGAGGCTGACAGTTGGGTCCATGGCCGCAGCAAGGAAGTGCCTCCTTATTACACGGAAAATAATGATTCCTCCATCTGACAGCTGGGACCCACCGGACGGGCCACTATATTTCGCGAACAAACATTTCCCCCTGACTGTTGGGACCTACCAGCTACATCTTCGCACGCAAAGAAGTGCGTCCGGGCAAAAAAAAACGATTCGCCCCCCTGACTGTTGGGACCCACCAGCTACATCTTCGCATGCAAGGAAGTGGTCCAGGCAAAAAAAATGATTCGCCCCCCTGACTGCTGGGACCCACCAGCTACATCCTCGCATGCAAGGAAGTGCGTCCGGGCAAAAAAATGATTCGCCCGCCTGACTGCTGGGACCCACCAACTACATTTTCGCACGCAAGGAAGTGCCTAACAGTCGGGACCTGTCGTGGTTCTAAGCCTCACAGTAGAATAGGGGGTAGGTATGGAGAGGCAAGATCCTATCTATGGAGTAGTTGTATACGCAAGAGATTTACAAGTTCAGGCCCTTCTCGCAGGAAGTAATAGCCCTACGTCTCGGAGCCCGGAGGCGGTCGACTGGATTATATGCGTATGAGTTACAGGGGTGCAAACCCTTTACACTGAGGAGGGCGGTGGCTTATCTAGAGTCCGCCAGTCCCCTCCGGCCCTCAGTTATGCAGGGTTTAAAGTACATTAAGGCCTGGCGTTACTGATAATGCCATACATAAAGTGCTATCATGACCATAAAGACTAGTTAATGACAGACCATTTGTGTGCAGAGTGACTCTAGATCTCCTGGTGGTCGAGTGAGTGGCTTCATGGTCGATTGTCTTCGAGTCCGTCGAGTGGAATCCTTCCAAGTCGACTAAAAGGTAGTTTCTTCTAGAGATGTCCTTGGGGAGGGTACCTTGGACAGGTCCATGACCCTACCCTAGGTACATGGCTTCATCATTATCCCCCGAATGGATCGAGGTTTGAGTGAGGAAGGAGTTGAGAATTCTTCCGACCCGTTTTTCATGCTATGAGTATGTCTTGTTCTGGATCAATGACTTTAGATGACGGCACCAACTTCTTTTTGAGTCGCCTTGATCCATTCTTTGTATTCGTCGAGTGACTTTTCTGTACTTGGAGATTTCTGAGAGACGGATCTGAGGAAATCTCCAGTCTGACAAATTGCTCAGCTGTTCACGGATTTAGTGGGATCAGAATTTTGGGAAGCGTGCGAGGCGGAGGAGGACGCTTTACTCGGATGGGATAAGGCAGGAGAGCCTCGATCTCCACGCCACCTTTTTCACCATGTATCGCGCGCGCGAATGTTGCGTGATTTGATAGGATCGTCCGGGCCTACCAGTCAGCCACTCGGAAGCGACCTCATATAAGGCGCCGGACGGGGGTTTTTTGAACAGTGCGCCCTCATTTTCCCCTCCCTCTTCCTCAGATTCATCTGTTGTGTTCGCCACCATCCCAGCGCTGCTGCTCTGTACGTGTTTCGCCGGAGGCGATGGTGAAGGAGAAGACGGCGGCTTTGGAGCGGGCGAAGAAGGCGACGACGAAGGTGAAGGGGAGGGCGACCAGTCGGGGCGGATCCTCGTCGCGGGCCGGTCTACCGCAAGGCTGGATCCAGGGCGACTGGATCCGCTTGACCATCCGCCAGAAAGTTCTTGACGACCTAGCAAATGAGGGACTGATCCCTCATGGATCAGCGAGGCTCCCGGGGAAGGAGTGGCAGCCGCAGCCTCAAGAGGGTGAGTGTGTCCTCTTAGCTACCCACGTCGACCGCGGGTTTTCTCTGCCACCCCACCCTTTCTTTTTGGGGATTTCTGAACTTCTTTGGGGCACAACTCCACCACTTCACACCCAACTCTATTGTCTATCTCGCTGCTTTCGTGTCCTTGTGTGAGAATTTCTTGGGCTGTCGGCCGCATTTTCCCTTCCTGGTTCGCGCCCTTCAAGACGTCACCCTTGGCCTTGGCCCTACAGCTGAGGCCGAGGCACGTGTCTTGTCTTCTGCAGCGCTGACGCGGGTCTTCACCCACATCTATCTTCGTGACCCCAACATCGACCTCGACAACCTGCTGGAGCTAGTGAGCGGCGAGCGTGCCGCTGCCGCTGCTGAGGCCATGAAGGGTTGTGCGGAGGCTCTGCTGGGGAAGTTCCGAGCCTTCAGTACCAAGCCGAAGCGGAGCGCTGCTAGCCGTGCTGCTCTACAAGGCGAACCTGCTCCGCGCAGCTCCCCCGCCGGCAAGTGACTCCGTCGTGGCTCCCATCCTGCTTTTAATTCCTACGCATGTACCATGCCTCGCGGAGACGTTAAAACTTATGTTTGATGCTGTGATAACAGCATGGACTGTAATATTTGCTTTTGAATTCCCTGAAATTTGCATTATTCCTTCCTACTTGCTTATGTTCTATGCCGGCAGAGCCCGGCCCCGCGCATACCTCAGCCGCCATTGGCCCCGACCGGAAACCAGGACGGGACCAAGGAGTGAGGGGCTACGTGACAAGTTAGGCTCTTGAGTCGCGATGCTTAGTAGTCCCCCTTGGCGCTCGAACAGCAAGTAGGGAGGTGAGACGTGGGGGTGACTCCTTAGGGAGGTGAGATGCGGGTGGATCTGCCGTTCTACGTCTGTAGAGCCCGGCCCCGAGCATACCTCAACCACCGTTAGCCTTTCGGAACTAAGGAGTGAGGGGCTATGTGACTAGTTAGGCTCCTGAGTCACGATGCTCAGGAGTCCCCCTTGACGCTCAAACGGCCTTCGTACCTTTGCTCCGCTTGGGGAGGGACGTGCGACGAACCAGGCCCGGGGGGGCCTGGCCAGGTGGCGTGCGTCTGGGCGTGACCCAGGCACAGCCCCCGTGCCCAGCCCTTCGCGCGGCACTCCCGAGGGGAGGCGTTGTGACAAGGCCAGACACTAAGCTCCGGGCTCCCTGAGGTTGATGCGGCCCGAAGGCCACCCTCAGTTGTTTATCACCAGCGCTGAGCATAGCGCTTCCGTATGCGTACGGGCATAGCCGCTCCTCGGCAGTGTCGTCACCCAGCGCGAAGCATGGTGCTTCCACTGGTACGTGGGAGGGGGCTCCCCTCCGGGAGGAGCCCCCGGGGCGTATACAGCCCCACCCTGACAAGTGGCTGGTGCGGTAGGGCTTGGCGAGGTGTATCTGGGCACCGGTGAGCCAGCGCGGGACTCACGGGGCCCTACCTCAAGGAGGGTTGCGCCTAGCTCTGGGCCTTATCTTCGAGTGTGTTCCTGCAAATTTGGCCAGATGCCGGTGCTCTACGTCTTCGGGTCCCGGCTCTCGGGCTGGTCTCAGCTATCCCTGGCCTGCCAGGTCGTGATGCCATGGACAGGACCAGAGGGTGAGGGACGGAGAGCCGGTAGGAGCCCTGAGTCGCGATGCTCAGGCACCCCCCCCCTTTAACGCGCAAGCTGGGTTAGATGACGAAACTCTACGTCCTCGGGTCCCGGCTCTCGGCTGGTCTCAGCCGTCGCTGGCATGCCAGGTCGTGATGCCATGGACAAGACCAGAGGGTGAGGGCCTGAGAGCCGGTAGGAGCCCTGAGTCGCGATGCTCAGGCACCCCCCATTTAAAGCGCAAGCTGGGTTGGATGACGAAACTCTATGTCCTCGGGTCCCGGCTCTCGGGCTGGTCTCAGCCGTCGCTGACATGCCAGGTCGTGATGCCATGGACAAGACTAGAGGGTGAGGGCCGGAGAGCCGGTAGGAGCCCTGAGTCGCGATGCTCAGGCACCCCCCTTTAACGCCCAAGATTCCGACA
Organism: Triticum aestivum; assembly: GCF_018294505.1. Taxonomy (NCBI): domain Eukaryota; kingdom Viridiplantae; phylum Streptophyta; class Magnoliopsida; order Poales; family Poaceae; genus Triticum; species Triticum aestivum. Next base: position 223,030,759 of record NC_057801.1, on the reverse strand, counting down.
CCCAGGAGAGAAAGGCACCAAATAACAAGCATGGTGGATCGAAAGCATAGTCCTAAGATAATGCAAGAAGGGTACATGCCGCTGAGTCAGGCCCGTGCGGCTTGGGGATGATGCAGCTCGAGGGGCGCCCCCACTAAGGTAAGCTAAGGACATGAAATAAAAGGGATACATGCCGCAGGGACGGACCCACACGGCCTCGGAATAATGCGGCCCTGAGGGCGCTCCCAGCCAGAAATGAAACTTAAAAGATGTTACCTGATTATGTTGGAGACGAAGGGGTGTTGGTGTAGCAGACCCGGTGGGCTGCGGGAGCCGATCCTCACAAGCCCCCAAGCCCAGGGGCCTCAGGAGGCTCCGGAGTCGCTGGCGGCTCCTCGCGGGCCATCTCCATCTCCGCCAGGGCTGCGGCACGCCTGACCTCTTGAGCCTCCAAGATGGCCCTCATGAGGCGCTGGTACGCGGCAACCGCGTTCGGCAAGCCATAAGGCATGCGAACGTAGTTGTGGGGCGGACCCTCGCAGCGTCCCACTTGCGAGGGCCAGAGGCGCTCCTCAGACGCGGCTCGGTTAAGCCCTGGTATGTCGATGCAGGCGTGCAACCCACCATCCTTGCCTGGATGGGGGGCCATAGCGGGTAAGCGGCGGCTGCCTCTCATGACCCTTGACTCCTGTAGCTCCTGAATGGCCTTGCTGACGAACTCCTGAGGGTTTGGCCCTCCTTGCCTTGCTCCTTCTTGAGGGAAACGTGCTTTGAAGCACGCCTCCACATGGTGCCCAAGCGCCTCCCTCGTGACCTTGGCGAGGTCGGCGGCCCTCCAGGGGAGAGCCCCCGAGCCCTGCCTGAGGAGGGCGCCGGGCGCGCTTCCCTATGTGATGGAAGGAGGCTCCCCTTGAGCAGGCGCGGGCCCTGAGGGGCCTGCCTCCTGAGGGGCCGGGCCGGATGATGTCTTCTTCTTCTTGGGGGCGGCCTCGGGAGGCCTCCTGATGCCGCGGTCTGGGTCTTCCAGCAATGTGGCCTGAAAGGCTCGCTCTAGGGAGCACACTGCGTCTCTCTCTTGGCAGGGCACCGTAATAACCCCGCCACTTCCTAGGATCTTGAGGACGTTGTAGCCGTGGTGGGTTACGGCCATGAACTTGGCTAGCGCCGGGTACCCGAGGATGGCGTTGTACGGCAGGCGAATGTGGGTGACGTCAAAGTCGATGAGCTCGGTGCGATAGTTGTCGCGTGCCCCGAAGGTGACAGGAAGGCGGACCTGCCTGATCCGGACCGTGGAGCCGTCGGTGACTCCGGAGAAGGGCTTGGTTGGCTGAAGCTGACTGTAGGGCACTTGAAGATTGTTGAACGTTTCCACAGACAGGACGTTGAGCCATGCCCCGCCGTCGATGAGGGTCTTGGTGACTAGCACATTGCTGATGATTGGGGAACAAAGCATCGAGAGGACTTTGGCTGTGGACGCGCACTTGAGCTGATCCGCTGAGCTGAACGTGATTGCGCATGCCGACCACCTGAGAGGGCGCGTGGCCTCGATCTTGGGGAGGACTGCATTCACTTCGCGGGCGAACTGCTTGAAGATGCGCTGGGAGGCTGGGGCTTAAGCTCCGCCCAGGATGCAGGCGATTGTGCGCGGTTCCTGGAAGCCCCCAGCCCCCTCGTCCTGATGACGGTCTTCATTTCTTCTTGGCTGCGGCGGTAGCGGAGGGAGGCCTGCGTTCCCTTGTGGGCGATCCTCGCGAGGCTGATCCCTCCAGCCTCCCTCGCGAGGCGGGTCCTGCCAGCGATCCTCGCGAGGTTGGTCGCGCCACCCATGGCGGGGGCCGTGGTCTTCCCAACGCCCTGCATTCCTTCCTCCTCCTCGGCCATAGCCCCGGTCTCTACGGTCGGGACGTCTGCCGACCCTTCCTTCACGCACGGCCCGGAGCTCTTGGCATTCATTGGTGTTGTGGGAGTGGAGGTCGTGGTACACGCAGTACCGACTTCCCTTGGAGGATTCGGGCTGATCTCTGCCCCGCTTGGTGTCTGGCTCGGCCGCGAGTATGGCAGCTCCCTTGCGCTTCACGTCCTTGGCCTTGGGCTTCCTATCTTCGGGGTCTATGGCAGGCAGCTCGAGGAGGGAGAGGCGCCCATCCTCAGCCCTGGCGCAGTTGGTCGCCAGGTTGAACAACTCCAAGGAGGTGCACAGGTCATCATGCATCGCCAGCTCCTCCTTCATCTTGACGTCGCGCACACCGTCGGAGAAGGCTGAGATGATGGCCTCCTTCGTCACCCTGGGGATCTTGAGGCGCGCGTTGTTGAAGCGCTGGATGTACTTCTGCAGGGTTTCCCCTAGTTGCTGCTTGATACGGCCCATGTCACTCACGGCGGGTGGCCGGTCGCGAGTACCCTGGAAGTTGGCGATGAAGCGGGTGCGCATCTCGTCCCAGGAGGAGATCGCGCCTGGGGCCAGATTCAGGAGCCAGGTGCGGGCTCCGTCCTTGAGCGCCATGGGAAACCAGTTCGCCATGACCTTTTCGTCTCCGTTGGCAGCCTCGATGCCCAACTCGTAGAGTTGGAGGAACTCTGCAGGGTCAGCTGTGCCGTCATAGCGAGGAGGCAGGTCTGGTTTGAACTTGCCGAGCCACGCGACGCTGCGCAGCTCGGAGGTGAAGGCGCGGCAGCCCGCCGTGGCCACAGGGGGCCTTGGGCGACGGAGAGCTTGGTCCTGCGGGTCCCCGCGCGCCGCGGCTGGGGGCAGCGCAGGGTCTTGACGTGCTGGAGTAGGGAGCGCTCGGGCAGCTTCTCGAGGGCGAGGGACTTCTTGGAAGCTCTGCTCTTGACGCGCTGGCGCCTGACGGAGCGGGTTCCGCCCAGGGGTCGCGCGCCTTGGGGCCAGGGCGCCTTCTTGAGGTGGAGGCGGCTGAGGCGCCCAGGAGCTTCATTGCCCGCACAGGGTGGGGTGCGGTGCAGCGAGAAGGACGGCGCGGGGGCGCCTCCGGCGGCTTTGACGAGCTCAGCGACTCGGTCGAGCCATTCTTCGTAGACATCGTTGATGGGGCGGTAGCGCAGGAGCTCGTTCGCTGAGATGAGCGCAGCTCAGGCCTCCATGGCCGTGCGGGGCGCGCGTGACGAAGAACCAGCGGGGGCGAGCGAGGGCATGGTAGGGCGGCCGTCCCGCCTCACGGATGGATGCTGGGACGATGCTTGCTGTTCGTTCCCCGCCGGGCCGGTGGCGGCCTTGACGGCGGGTGACGGGGAACAACGAGGGCGCCCACCGACGGGAGCCGTCTGGGCGACATGGGAAGCGATGGCAGCTCGGCCCTCGGCGCGAGCCCGACGAGCGTCAGACATGGACGCGGTGGTTGGAGAAGAACGAGACGACGGAAGGCAATTTCCAGCGCACCCTTACCTGGCGCGCCAAATGTCGGATTTCGGGTTCCGGCAGACCCTTGAGGTTCGAACACTGGGGTGCGCGCGGAGATTCAACCCTCTACCGGCTCGCTCCTCGCCGAATCGCTAGGACCTAAACTACCAAACAGAACAGCACAAGAGACACAAGATTTATACTGGTTCAGGCCACCATTGTGGTGTAATACCCTACTCCAGTGTGTGGTGTGGTGGATTGCCTCTTGGGCTTGATGATGAACAATACAAGGCAGAACAGCCTCGCGAGGGTCTGTTCTTGGCTGGTGCGACGAACTGCTGGGAGGAGTTCAATCTCTCTATCTACTGGTTTCTTTTTGAGGATCAAGATGTCTCTACCTTGGGGGTGGCTAGTCCTATTTATAGGCGAAGGCCCTGGGCCTCTCCCCAAATATCGAGCGGGAAGTGCGCCAACAATTGGCCATTTTAAAGGGGAACAACGGGTACACTTATCCTGAATAAAGTTGGTCCTCGCCTGTCAAAGGCTCTGGTGGTGACGCCGGCTTGGGCTCCACAATGACTTCAATCCTGCCGTTGGGCTGGTCTTGGTCTTGTTGCACCGAAATGGATGCCTTTGCTTGATGCTCTTGCCTGCGCTTGCCCCCTTTGCACCAAAGAGGAAAGGGAGGAAACTGCGCGGGCTGGCGCCCGACTGGCGCCCTTGGTCGTCATGGCTTGCGTCATGGGCACCTTGTGAGGTACCCCACCTTGAACTCTCCGCCTCCTCGTGAGCCATCCTGATGAGGCCGTGCCTGAGGAAGCTCCTTCTCGTCCGCCCCGCGAGGCTTGGCCCCTCGCGAGGGTCTTGAGCTTGCGTTGATGAAGATGGGCTGTGCTGGGCCTCCTTTGAGCCACGCCGCAGGCCGCAGGCAGGCAAGTCTGGGGACCCCCGTTCCCAGAACGCCGACAGCTTCGGATAGCCCCTCTAGGGCTAGTGTGGCTGTATTATTTTCGGCGCGGAGCGCTACGTCCGGATCACTGGCAAGGGTGATGATTCCGTTGGGCCCGGGCATTTTGAGCTTCATGTACCCGTAATGGGGTATAGCTTGAAAAATTGTGAATGCCTCTCGTCCTAATAAAGCGTGATATCCGCTGCTGAACGGGGCCACATGGAACGTGATCTCCTTGGACCTATAGTTGTCCGGCGAGCTGAATACCACATCCAGTGTGATTTTTCCTGTGCAGCATGCTTCCCGACTAGGGATTATTCCTCTGAAGGTTGTGTTGCTTCGCTCAATGCGGCTCCAGTCTACTTCCATTTTTCGAAGAGTTTCCTCGTAGATGTGGTTTAATCCGATGCCCCCATCCATGAGTACTTAGTAAGGTGAAAGCCATCCGCTATTGGACTGAGGACCAATGCGGCTGCTGCTCGGGCTATTCAGAATTTAGGTTCGTCATTGGCGTTAAAGGTAATAGCCGTGTCACTCCATGGATTTATTATTGCTACTTGGTAGACTTCGGCGAGGCTGCGGAGTGTTCGTTTCTGCATATTATTTGATGCGAAAGTCTCGAAGACTGTTAGTACCGTACTGGTACTGCTGGGCTGGTTCTCTAGGGCTAGAAGCTCTTCGCCACTTTTGGCCACCTGCCGTAGTATCCAACATGCTCGAAGGCTATGTGTTGGAGTGGCGCCCTCTATACTATGGATTTTGCAGGGTCCGCTGAGCCATCCGTCCAGTACGGTTCCGTGCCCTTTAGGGGTTTTTTGCTTTTTGGTTTTTAACCCAGGTGCCTGAATATGATGCACCCTTTTATTTCGGACTAGGGTCGTGTTCGGAGCTGGATTGTCCCAAAATTTGGTTTCGGTTTTCCAGGCACTCTCCATTGCACAGTACTTTCGTACTATGGACGCCAAGTCAGCGAACCGTGTAATTTCGCGACGACTTATGGCGTTCGTTATCCCCTTGTCCATGCAATTATTGCAGAAAATTGAGATTTCGTTTTCCTCATGGCAGTCCTTTATCCTATCCATAACCAGGAGGAATCTGGCCCAGTAATGGTGTACTGTTTCAGCAGGCTCTTGCCGGATTCGGGATAGATCGCTTGTGTTTGGGTGGGCGGGTGGAATTAAATTCGGAACCCCGTCCAATCTAAGACTCAAGGGCCGGAAAGTTTCTGAACTTGGAAGCTTGGGTTGCTGGATGTTATCCAACGAATCCGGCCCGCTGCCTGACTTTAGGTTCAGGGCTTGATCGGCGTCCGTCCCTCCGCGGGAATCCGGCATGGAGGGGTCGGGAATTCGGACATAGCTTGTCCTTAATGTAGAAGAAGAATCGCCGTGTTGTTCCTCCACCACAGCAACGTGGTGGGTAGCCTGGGGAGAGTTGATCTCTCTCAGATCGGTTTTAGGCCCGGTCTGATCGTAGTCTGTAGCGACTCCCAGGGCGGCAACGCGATCCAAGAGCTTGTTTATGGAGGAGAGCTCCATCGGATCTAGCTGCTCGGCGAGTTCCGAGTTGACGTGAAGATCGCTTTTGATGACCCAAGACGTCATCGTCGGCGCGGCGGCCGAACAGGCGGTCATAAGAAAACCGCCTAGCCGGATAGTTTGCCCGATGGCCAAAGCTCCTTTGGCAACGGTGCCGTCTTTAAAGACGGGACGAGGCATCCTTCCTGATGGCGACGGCACAGAGGAACTCTCAATGAAAGCACCAATGTCGGTGTCAAAACCGGCAGATCTCAGGTAGGGGGTCCCGAACTGTGCGTCTAGGCGGATGGTAACAGGAGACAAGGGACACAATGTTTTTACCCAGGTTCGGGCCCTCTCGGTGGAGGTAAAAACCTACTCCTTCTTGATTAATATTGATGATATGGGTAGTACAAGAGTAGATCTACCACGAGATCAAGGAGGCTAAATCCTAGAAGCTAGCCTATGGTATGATTGTTGTTCGTCCTACGGACTAAAACCCTCCGGTTTATATCACTACTAGGGAAAACCCTAGCAGTAGCGCGTGTTTTGTGACTACTAGTAGCGCGGGAAGCCGCGCTACTAATAAGGCGCTACAGCTATTGCTTAGCAGTAACGCGTGCCATCACGCGCTACTGCTAGTACAAATAGCTGCAGCGCTTGTTCAGTACCGCGCTACTGCTAAGTTATCTACTTGCAGCGTGTTTCCTTTCCATCGCTACTAGTATTTTCTTTTATAATTTTTTTATTTTTAGTGTATTTATGCGCCATCATACAAATATTGGTACAATACCAGCTGTTATGAGGTTTACATCATTATGTCCATAACAGTGTATTAAATGAAGGTGGATTAGGTTCAAGTGGAGGCAATATGTGGTGCATGTCAAAAGTATACTACTAATCCAAACTTGATCTACTTTGGATTAGTAGTAGTTTCGATGTGCACCACATGTTGCCTCCACTTGAATCTAATCCGCCAGCACAAGATATTTAATCGTCATCATGGTCATTACCATCAACATTGTTTATTTAATCACCACTAACACTAGCTATTTTATCATCATAGTAATAGTGTAGCACATCATCATCCTGAAACTCATTTCTAGCCGGCTACTCACTCCTGCTACTCACTCCTGCTGCTCTCTCTTAGGTAAAAGAACATAAAACATGTATAGCTCTCCTCCTTGATCAAGTTGGAGCATGCAGATGAACCTGTCTCCTAATCGTGGAAGGCGTCTCTGGTTGCTGCTCCCTAGTACTTCTCTGCGCTCCCCCAACACATATTTGGTCCAGTCTTGCACTATTAAGCATCCGTCGCTAATCTTGAATGCACTAAAGTAAGCTGTAGGATATCTTGGCCGTAAGTTGATAATACTCATGACACCTTTAGTCTCGATCCCATAAGGCACAACATTCATCGGGAGTCCCTGTTGAAGAACATCTTATGGTAACATACTTAGCAATGAAGTTTAGCTTCAAAAATAATGTATGGAAAAGATGCAATGAGGATAAAAAGTAAAAATCTTACCATCCTTCCTAAATGGATGTGACCGCAGTTCATTATGAACACTATGGGTCGCACATTTTCAGTACCAAGATTTCTAAATGCAGGAAGAAAATTTGTCTTGACAGTATCAAGATCCTCAAGCCATGAAACATAATGACTGAGCTCCTCGCAGTCGAGTTCAGCCCCAGGATAGTATACCGTCCTGTCTACCAAGCGCTGGACATGTTTGCTTGCACGGAAATAAGCTGACAATACAAATTAGTTGTCAATTATTTTTGAATAAACAATATCAAAGACATAAATATGGTTGAGAAACTTACATAATGGTATAACTGGAGGCATTTGCACATTGACCCAGATGTCGGTATTACCTTCAATATCATCTTCCGGACGAATATCAAAGGTGATAACCATATCAGGCTCAAATGCATAAGTCTTGCATAGTGCTCGCCATGTTTTGCATCCAAAATAGGTGTAGTCGTCTGAATTGTATAACTTCGCATGGAAAATATAACCATGCTCGGTCTTCAAGTAAACTTTCTTTTCCTCCATACTATGACTGAAACCTATCTTATCCAATACAAAAACTTTTGCATGGCAGGGGATACGCTAGTAGAATAGTAAAAAAATATAAGTTGAAGCAAATGAAAGCAGATGTCATGCTTAATTACGAAAAAAGACTTGTCGTTGTGACTTACTGTATCCACTTCGAAGTTCTCGTCCAGCTTGATGCTGAAGCGCCTATCATCATCTAGGAAGATTCCATCGCACAGGCCGTGCTCGTCTTCGCAGTATTTGCAAATACCGAAATCCTTCTCGTCGTCAGACATTTCCTATGTTCATAGTTAAAACATTAATTGAAAATCGATCGAAGACAACTACCAAGATACTGAACACACAAATCCGGGGCACTCGATATTTCCTACATATTCTAGCACAAGTCATGCCAAAATTCACGGAAAAATCCGGCATGACCTTTGCTAAAATAGGACATATCGAGTGCCTGAAATTTGCCGGAACGGAAATGAATCAACACTCCGGCAAAACATAGGCCACTCGGAGGTGTAACCTGCAAACATGACCGGCCACTTGGATATTGAGCAACACAAGATATACATTTCAAAATATCTTATAGGACACAAATTAGCATGCATTCAATAAGCAAAAGTAGATCATCTCATGCATTTCAAAATATTGTCACTAATACATCACGAATAGTGTCATACATATAACATCACTAATACAACTAAAACTCTAGCACACGATGGGTATCGGCGCGGGCGGTGGACACCCACAGAGAAGGCACCATCACGAGATCATAGCTCTAGTGAGATCCCCGGAGAACCTGCCAGGTATTGGAGAACGGCCTGTGCTCCAACGCAAACAAGTAGCGACGGACGTGCGCGTCCTCCTCACTTATACGGTGACGCACCACCTCCGCGGAGTCCTCGAGCCTCTGGATCGTCACTAGCCCACGCGACCGCCACCAAACAAGGTTCGGGTCAACGACAGGCTGGCTCCTCACCAACCTGCGTCCCCCGGTAGGTAGCGCCTCCTAGTACCACCCCGGCGGAGCCCAGTCCCGAACATGGCCGATCTGGTCAAGCAGGTGTCGTCCTCCGCCGACTCGACGACGAGGATGCGGGATAGGCATCGTCCACGTCGAGGCGGGAAAAATTGCTTTAACTAAAAAATAGAAACAAGTTCTTACTAACTAGTTCTATTAATTCAACTAGTTCTTACTAAAAATAATACTATAAATAAAAATATTCTAGTACCTAATTAGTACCTAATTCTTACTAACTAATTAGTACCTAGGAACTACTGCCCTAATTACCATCTAAGTAATTAACTAACTAGCACTAAAAATAGCCTAGGGTTCATACTAACTAGCACTAAATACCTAGGGTTCATACTAAGCAGAGAAGAGGGATCAGAAGGGGAGAGAGGGATCGGAAGGGGAGAGTGCTTACAGAGGGCGGGGAGAGAGATGGGGTCGGGGGAGACGGCGGCACCGAGGCGCGGCGAGGCGGCCGGGTCGGGGGAGACGGCGGCGAGGCGGCCGGGGTCGGGGGAGACGGCGGC
>NC_057801.1:222692154-222700532 GCF_018294505.1 Triticum aestivum | reverse complement strand
CTCCTGTCAGTGAAGAGGCAAGCCGAAGCGCGTTCCGTTTGTGTGAGCCATGTGCAGGACCAAACATGTGTGGGGTGCAATGCGACCGCGACAGGAGTGTTGTGAGTGTACCGCCTTTTTTCCTTTTAAACTAGGTTCTTCGCCCCCTCAAAAAAAATGTTGCATCGCGCGATCCATTGACACTACTACTAGTAATCCGGTAGTCCCGACTAAAATGGCACGGCCGGGTCTTTTCTCGCGCGATATATATGCTGGGAGGTTGGCTTAGTTTGGTTTTTTAGGACGAGTAATGCTACACCTACATAATCCCAATTACGTAATTAAGGTAATGTGAAACATGTGAGATGTTAATTGCAGATTGGGGGGGGAGAGGCCCACCACCATGAAAGTCAGGGGATGAGAGAGAGGCAATTTACGTTAACCCTTTCGTAGCTTCCCGTAGATGTAGAAAGATGTGAAATGCGTGAATGTGTAGTGGACGTACTATTGGAGTGCCTAAGATAAATTGTTTATGTATAGATCCTATGTGTTTATTTTACTTCACATGTTAGATTTGTCTCGGTTCAATAAAAAGCAGAGTTGGTGATGATGGTGTGCCTGTCATCCTGCAATATAGGCCATCCGATCTATATCTAACGGATAGGAAGGAAACTATGACAATTTACCCGCACTCCTCTCCACATTTGCAGATAAGGCTTTCCCTCATTCAACATATTCTCCCACAAGATCTTGATCTTCCGTGCAATGCACGGGCATCTTGCTAGTACTCCTACAATATGTATATTATTGTGAAAGTTCATATACACCGACCGAGAATAATGCAAACATGACAGATTTTCATTACATTCCGAACTTATATAGGATAGAAAAATAAAAGAAACCCGACCCTAAACCTACTCTACGGCGGCGAACGACGTCCTCCATCTGCAATCTCTATGTACGGGGGCAGGGTTCAAAACCCGTGAAGTGAAGGTGCAGTCTTCGGCGAGGAAGAGTAGAACACGGGATACGAACCGGCCAGTTGGCACACCATGCCCTGCCGCCTCCCATGCCCTACTCATCCTCGGAGGAGTCCCCAACCTCGGCGGTGCCGGACGTTGGACGGCGGCAAGTAGGATGCGTGGCTGACGGTGCTCCCATTGTTGGCTGCCGGCGTGGCCACCGCTTGTGCGGTTGCGTCCGTGTCTGGCTATGCCACTATTGCGTCGCGAGAGGCAACTTGAGCGAGGGCGGCGACCTCGAGCTTCATCCCCGAAGACAAGCTCTCCCACAGAGCGTTCGCACTCGCGGTCATGGCGGATGTGGTGCCAGGTAGGAGGACGATGCGCTATGGTGTGGAGGTTAGCTGGGCGTTGCCGCTTTAAGAAGTGCATTCCGTTGAGGCCAAGCGTCCGGGTGCGTCATTAAGTCACCGGAGTTTGTTCCTCGGGCACCGAGCCTCTTAACGATGACATACGAATGGACGGCATGAATGCGGGCAGCTGGCGCCGGCTGGGAATGCACCGTGCGATGGCGCGAGGGACTAGGGTTTTGGTGTGCCAGGGTAGACAGCTGCGGTCGTGGCAACGTTGGAGAGGCCCTTTGCTCACATGTGATCCCCGCATGTCATTGAAAAACCAAGAGGACCCGGCATGGTCTCAGGTCCAGAGGATGCAGTTGGCCGCGCTACACCCCTCCGCGGATGTGGCTCGGCGCCCCGTCCATCCTCGATGAGCCGGGTGTTGTGTTTGGATTGTGGGCAAAGTGCACCATACCAAAATTTTGGCATTGACCCAAAGATTGGTCTTTGTTTGGATGGTTGCCATTTTTTTTGGCATGCCAATGAACTCTAGCCAACTCTAGTTCATTTTTCTTGCCAATATCGGCCAAATCATGGGCAACCAAACCTCAACCAAAATTTTGGTCATGACCCAAAGATTGGTCTTTGTTCGGATGGTTGCCATTTTTTTGGCATGCCAATGAACTCTAGCCAACTCTAGTTCATTTTTCTTGCCAATGTCGGCCAAAACATGGGCAACCAATACCTCAACCAAAATTTTGGCTACCCAATGCTTTGATGGGGCAACCTTGGGCATAAACCAAACATACTGTTGGTTGTGCCACAACACTAACGCCACCCTCGGCACACTGAAGCCAACCGTGTCTAGCGATGATATGAGCATGTCGCTCACCGCGGTCGCCGTGTCCAGAGGCGGTGCTAGAGCTGCGACCCGTTTTTGGACCCAACGACCCACATGAACGGTTGTCGGTGGCGAGGAGGTCGTGGGCCAGCTCCTCCATTGGACTAGTCTGTGCTATGTCGTCCCGACGGGTGTGCCCCACATGTCGGTTTCCCTATTTTCCCGGCCATATTCGAGCGTCAGTGCTCCGCATTGCGCATTAGGCCTTTCACTATGTAGGCCAAGCGAGACAACTTATTGTTTATTTGAGCCGTTCAAGCATAATCATGTGGCGTCTGCTTATTTCTCATTACTCTCCTACCCTCTTCTCCATCGATCATGTTGCCCTCCAGTCGAGTCCATCCTCCCGCATGCCTCATTTGAACATTCCACCGAGTATCATTCACATCTATCCACCCTAGTCCTCTTTCAATAGATCTACGGACCCCGAGATGAAATCGAGAGGGAACGAGTGGGGGCACGTGATACCTAAGGCGGATTCAAAATTTTGAACTGGTGATCGTAGCATCCACAAATCATATATAAAGGGTATTCAATGTTTGTTTCGTTTTTGAACGTACAATATACTCCCTCCTATCCTTTCTAGTTTACATATAAGTTTTATGTGTTGTCAAAGTATCTCTACTTTGATCAAAAAGGTATCAACATTCAACAACGCCCAATCAATATTGTTAGATTCATACGTACTCCTAGATTTGTACTCAAGATGGTTTCCAATTTGACTATTGACAAGATTAATAGTACATGAGATGTATAATGTGAAAATTTTATCATTGGAAACTTCTTTCACATACGAATTTGACTATATGCTTTGTGTAAGTTGCATGCCATATATTATTACTCTAACATTTGGTCAAAGTTAGCCTCAAAAAATGCATTAGGCCCTGTATAGGTAATGGAAGGAGGGAGTAGTAGTGGAAGTGGATCCTCTGACGTAGGTATCCCTGCCTTACCCTCCCTTTCGGTCACTTACAGGCACACCCCATGCTTGCTAGGCCCCGCATGTAAGTTACTCAATGGGTTCGGCCACGTCAGGGGATCCTCATCCGTAGTATACTCCCTATGTTTTTATTTACTTCGCATAAAACGGAGGGAGTGGTAGTACAATAAATGACGCGGGCAGGGGAGGGGGAGGCACGTTGGTTTGCTCTCAACTGCGGTCCCACAAGCGAGCGAAAACGCAAGACGAAGCGAGTTCCATTCGGTGAGCAACATGGAGGGTCCAGCATGCCGGGCTGAAACGCGAATACGACAAGAGCGATGTACAGTCAAAACCGATTGACCGGTCGTCACTGGAACCACTATTCACACCAGAACCTTCGCTGCTCGGCCTACGCCAGCCACTGCCCTAAAACGACACCAAATCTCCAGCCCATTCCCCCACCTTTAGATCCCCTAGCCCGCATCAAGCGTCCCCTAGTTCGCCGGAAAGCCATGGTGCACCGTAGGATCACTTACTACAAGATGCTGACGCCGGAGCGCCGCGTAGAAATTGCGGTGGCGGTCGGTGCCACAGACCTCCATTCCCAAGCTCGTTTTGTGGCGGGCCAATCCTCGAGTTCTCCAGAGCCAAGCTACGAGGAGGAGGAAGTTGATCCAATGTTCATGGCGGAGGTCGCGGCGCAGAAGGCCCCCAATGGGTATGAATCGATGGACGTCGACTTCCTCCCGGCGTCCGAGTCCCCCATGGTGCAGGCGGACCAGCGGTTCAACATGGCGATACTAAAGGAGGACCGGGAGGCAGAGGCTCAACTTGACGCGGAGCGCGCGCATGCCGCTGCCATCTAGGCTCTCCTGCAGGCGGAACCGGATGTCGTGGATGTGAACCGGGCAGCGGAGGCTCAACTTGAGGCGGAGCGCGCGGATGCCGCTGCCATCGAGGCCCTCCTGCAGGCGGAACAAGACGTCCTGGACTTGAACCGGGCAGTAGAGGCTCGACTCGACGCAGAGTGCGCGGATGCCGCTCTCATCGACACCCTCTTGCAGGCGGAACCGGACGTCCTGGACTTGAACCGGGCGGCGGAGGCTCGACTCGACGCGGAGCGCGCGGATGCCGCTGCCATCAAGGCCCTCCTGCAGACGGAACCAGACGTCCTCGACTTGAACCAGGCTATGCTCTCGTCCGTGCAGAGCGCCCGCACGCTTCGCTTGAACGAGTAGCTGGAGGCCGAGGACAACCACGATGCGGAGACACACATCAGAAGCTATGGCTGGTTTGCGCCAGCAGCCAAAGACGACGAGGCCGTCTCTTTCCGCGAGCAGTGATAGTTTTTCTTTATGTTGTTGTTTTTATGGATCTTTTGCTGTGTAAAAACATATACTTGTTATGCAAGTCGCCTAACTTGGGTCAGTCTACCATTTCAGGTGGTTGGGTGAATATCCTACGTCTCCTAACCCTTCTTTCCTTCTTCCTCACCTCTTCTTCTTCCCCAACAGACCACCGCATGGCCTGTACGGATACTCCCCAACATGCGTTTGGATAAACATGCTCTATGAACGAAAATTATGTGTCAGCGATAGGATGGCTGAGTTTGGTTTGTTCACATGCGACAGCACGAGTCAGTGAGGGTGCGTTCCTTTGGTTGGGTTTGCGGTGTGTAGGAGCGACTGTGTGAGAGTGCGGTGCGACCGCGGCGTGCAGGAGCGAACGTGTGAGGGTGCGGTGCGACCGCGACAGCCGTGCACAAGTGTACCTCCTTCTCATTTTGAAAACTTTAGGCAAGCTTGGCAAAAATGTGTGGTGAAGTTTCGCAATGCAAGGCCTAGACCCAAACGGGATAAGTACGTACGTACTAGGAGTACTGGTGTTAAAAAAGAAAGGCGGGGTTTTCTTTCGCGGGATTTAATCGACAGAAATCCTTGTTTCACGTGTCAATTAATGCGTATTTTTTCTCCAAAGACCAAAGAGCTAACTATCTCACTCCTCATCGTTTGATTAATGCAGCGCCATGCAAACCAACCTTCTCACTTCCGCATGCATGCAGGGGATATTAATGTCCTTGGTTGCTAACCCCATCAATTTTGCCTCGATTAGTGTTAGTGGCCCTTTGCAAATTGTAATTTTTGATATACTAGCCTTGTGTACAAAAAAATGGAGGTAGTAACTATATTTGACTTCCTTCCCCATTGCGGTGACGTCGACAATATCTTTTTTTTGTGGTTTGGCGAAGTACGTTCGACGGAGAACACCATTGAGGGAGACCATGGTAAGTCGTTCGCAAGTGCCACCCGCAAGCTGAGACAACCACCTTATTTGCTTCTAGGAAGTCCATTGAACCAAAGGACTAGTACTACTAGGAGTACTAGTGCAGTGAGATGGTTTCTCGAAGAAGACGATGGAGAAGCGGAGTCAGCAAAGAGTGAAATGATGGTTGCTTCGTTCATGCTTTTGTGATTTGACGCCTCACTGCTTTGTGATTTGTGATAGAAGGGACAGGGGAGTAGACTCTATGCTCTATACTGTACTACATGCGTCCAAGCATGGGAGAAAGGGGAGAGACGTTGCATTTTTCTGTTCCTTCAATCAATCAATCAGGGAGCTTCGGTTCCATCTTTTTGGCTTTGGCAACACCGTCCAAAATGGTTCCCACGATGCCAAAAGCTATCTTCACATTTGGCTACACATTGTGGATGCCCTTAACCGTACCACTTGGTTTTGCTCCTGTGTGCTATCTATATAAATCTCAATTATATCGATCTAAAAAATTATAGAATCAAGATTAGTAAAAAGGAGGTGATTTTGCCGCGCGGATGGCGGGGGAGGTTTCTTATTTTCGGAGGATGTTGTCCTGGCGGTTTGCTAACATGCGGTCCCATGTGTCAGTGCTTTACCAAGCTGGTCCGCGTCCCACATGAGGCAGAACAACAGCAGAAGCAACACGTGGTTAAGTTGAAGAAGATGAGGGAGAAGTGGATTTAGCAACGAGTGAAATGATGGTTGCTTTGTCCCTCCAACTTCTTTTTCTAGCATTATTACTTCGTCCCTCCAAGTTAACTGCGGGAAAGGTGCAGCTTTGTGATTTGACGCCTCATTTCTCATTACTACGCCGGCGCCATGACTGGGGTGCTTCACCCCGGCTGCTCTGCACTGTATTCCAGTATGGCACATGGACCCGGTAGCTTGATGTCCCACATGTCGGCGAAATGGACTAGAAGATTTATGAAAGCGAGCGCTCCACTCCTACGACGGAGGAGTAGACGACACAATGTCCCAGTGAACTGTCACTTGTACTGCATAGTACTATAGTTTTGCTGTTTCGCACGATCCATCGATACAACCCCGATTAAACAGGAAAGGGCGGGATTTTTCCCGCGCGGTAGATGATACTAGCCATACATTTCAAAGGCAATTTTAATGTATGCAAACTGAATAATTATAAATAACAATATGATATCTAGTAACTAAAAACACATATGATTTATTATGTTAGAGTGTAGTAGTAATGCTGTATTGCATAGTTGTTGGGTGTAACATGCGAGAACGTGTGGAGATGTAGTTTTCGAGGGCCTATAGAGAGAAAAGCATAATACGGTCACCAAACTTCAGAATAAGATGATTACGGTCACTATATACATTTTGTGGTGATTATACGGTCACTTGCTCACGGTTTAGCATCGGATTGCACTCTGTTACCGGCCAAATAGTCTGCGTGGCGCTATGTTGACTAGTTAAATTGACCATGTTCCTTGTGGGTCCCACCAGTTAGTTTGCATAGGGAAAAGGTCAGATAAACACAAATTTACGTAGGCGCGACAAGGCTACAACCCGTGCGCGGGAATCACCTGGTTGTGTATGTGTCTGTCAGGGCCTGATGTGTGCGCATGCACGTGTAGGTTGAGCACTTGAGCGTGAGAGAGTGTGTTGGTCATGTGGTGTACTGGTGTGTGCATGCCTGCGTGCGTGTGTGCGTGTGAGTGTTGCGTGCGTGCATGGCTGCGTGTGTACGTGTGGGTGTTGCATGCGTGCGTGGGTGCATGTGTTTGTGTGAGTGTTGCGTGGATGCAGTTCGTGTGCATGCGTGCACATGTGTATAATCACCACACCAGCTCCTATGTGTTAAAACAGACAGCTCAACATACCAATACAAGGCCACCTTGTCTGTTGTGCCCGCGGTCATGACTTCGAACCACCGTCCAAATATTGTTTTGTCGTTTGTTTTCATTCTTACTAGCAAGATGCCCGTGCGTTGCACGTAACATCAAGATGCATTTGTATGACTTGTTTATCTTGTGAGAGAAAATGATGAACGAGAGAAGCCTTATTTGCAAATGTGGAGAGATGTGTGGGTACCTTTTTGCAAAATGGCCATAGTTTCTTTCCTATCCGTCAGATATAAATCAGACGACCTATATTGCAGGATGGCAGGCACAACATCACCTACTCTGTTTTTTATAAGAGTGTATTTTTTGTATTTTATAAGAGTGTAGATGTAGAGTAGATACAAGTCGGCAGGTGGGCACGATGGTAGTGAGATAATGTGATGCAACACTAGAGGTGCCGCGTGGAGCGTTTAACTAGTCAACTAGTCATGTCATGAGCAAATACAGAGTTGTACGGTGAGCCCGTGACTGTATAATAACCACTAAACGTAAATGGTGACCATAATGAGTGGATTCTGAAGTCCAATGTGCGTATCGTGCTTTCGCTTCAAATACAATGATCGTCATTGCATATATCGCGAGAGAAAGATGAAACATGCGTGAATTTTCTGGGGGCTTACTTTTAGAGGACCTGGAGATGGAGAGAGAGATGCTCTTCATTTATCTTTATTATGACTAACTTTGTATATAGTATAAAAATATACAAATTCACGGTGCGGAATAAATATCATTGTGGGCACCATGCAATCAAAATTAGCGTTCATACTCCTCCATATAACTTTGTAATGTTGTATATATGTAGAAACTCTAAAATAATTTTTTGGCCATACTTTATTCAAAAGGAATGTTGTATGCGAAATAAACGTGAAGAGATGGCTTTTTAGATCAATGGGGTATGTGATGTAACATGTGTGAATGTGTAGTTGATGCATTTGGCGGGGCCTAGAGAGGTATGTGTGTGTATTACGTATTCGAGAGGGGCATGGATAAAGGGGCCGATGGGGGGGCGTGGGAGAGATAGCACGAGAAATGAGAGTGGTCCAGAGAGAGAGACGAATATGATGTCACGACGAGAGATTCCATTCCCTTGAGTGTGTA
>NC_057801.1:222510885-222691828 GCF_018294505.1 Triticum aestivum | reverse complement strand
GGTGTTTGTGTTGGTATGTGTGAGTGTGAGAAGATAATGAGACGTGGGGGCAGAGGGTGTGTCACCGCGTGAGGTCCGGTGGGTCAAGGTGAGGACCTTCGTTCGGTTCAGTCCTGCGCCACATTGGTCGGCCCGTGACGCATTTAGGAAGACCCACGGATGACTAGTCGTACAAGACAAAGATAGCAGAACTGTGAAGGACTCTATATCCACTGACGAAGCCGGCTAGGATTTGTAACCCTAGGTTCTAATAGTAAGGTAACCCCTTTATCTCTGATATTACTATTCATCCAACCTAACTTTAAGGGGCATCCTACAGAATGCTCTGCTAGAATCATACTCGTCGATTAGGAAGAGAGGTGTGAGACAATGCGTGAGAGACAGGCCTCAATATAATGTGCATACATGAGACACGTAGGCAGGTCCATGTATATAGAAAGGGTCGATGGGGATTGTGTGTGTGTATGTTTGCGAGAGGAAGAGTGCTTGTGATATAGGTTAGTGAAAATAGTTGTAAATGGTTATGAGAGGGAGGGAGGGTTATATCTAGAGCATGTGTGCGAGAAAGACACCTCGGGAGAGAGTGTGTGAGCATGTGTGAGAGACCACCGATGTAGAGTGAAACTACACGTAAAAGATTGTTGTACACATTGATTAAAGATATAAATTGTATCCAAATATTAGGATGGGATCATGATATTAGCAATTCGCGTAAGGAGCGGTCATTGATCCATCAAACATCTAGATTCTATCGAATTTGAGCATGGCTATGTTATTATTCGACAAAATTGATCCACATAGTTAGTATTTTGAACTCCAGACAATGCATCGCTTTAGCAATCGAATATAAACGTGAGTATAGTTCATGTTGTGTGTGTAAAGCACATTATACATACGAAAGTTACACAATGAACATTATAAATAGCTACCTATGAACTAGCATACATTTGAATTCAACTTAAGGTGGTTTAAAAAGATCAAATTCAACATGAAGTCCATTCAATTATTTGAATTTGATATCATGGCATTTGTAAACCATACCTAAATTATGGGGGCACCAATCTTTGCTATGATTTTGTACATAATAGCATATGTAGTCGTGTACAAAATAGATTCAAATTTAGCTCCTCCATTCCAAAATAATCATAGTTATAGGATTTTCAAGTGTCAAAATTTCAAAAAGAAGCGGATAATTTAATGAGCTCTTCAAACATACAAGGTCAAATATAACATTGTCTATTTAGGTCAATCCTCATAGTTCAAGAGTACTCTAAACGTGAATGCTTGTGTTTCAAAATTTCGAACGAAGCACCAAAAGAGCCTCTACTCGCCCGAGACCGCGTGAGACCAATGTTTGGTAGTACAAGGAAATTACTTTTCTAATAACTCTGACCCGTGAAACCTACCGGCCCGACGTCCAAAGGTCTAAACCGGGGTAGGTTTGTAGCTTCATCTAGACGCCACGCAACCGCCTCCGAAAAATATTCATACGCAATGGCTGCCTAAGCACACATGCATGCGGCCGAAATCACTCCCGCCCACTATTTGGGACACCTGGGATTACCATCCTACCCCTGACCCGCAGTAGGTCCGAAATTTAAGAGGGGGGCAAAGTTTGTACTTTCCCCAAATTTCAAACAAGCGCGTCCCATCTTCTGTTCAAAAAAGCCAAAAACAAGTGCGTCCCAGACCGAAACATGGTTCCCCCCACCCGTCCGATTCCCCATTCGTACTCCCTGGGCGCCAAAACTACCTCTCCACCAGTCGTGAAACCCCGGCATCCTCCGTCCGCCACCCCATCCCATCCATCAACCGCTTCCCTCCTCCATCATGCCGGAGCCGATACCCCAACGTCATCGTCCACCACAACCTCAACCGCAACGCCCTCCACGGCTAGTAGTTGAAGCCGAGGCCGAGCCGTCCGTACCCGAGCCAGTTCAACCACGCCGTCCTGCGCCTCACCGCTGCAGCTCCAACTTCGCCACCCTCCACCGCACTGGAGTTGTCCTTCGCCGCCTCAGATCTGCTTCACCTCCACCGACATACGGCCACGACAACATAGTCAACAATTTGGCGAGGGTTCCTCCAAGCCAGCAGCCTCCAGAACATCGGTTTCCCCGGTAAAAAGAAGAAGATCGGCGCGACATGTGGAGGTGACCACACCGGCAACCGAAAAAGGTACTCCTCTTCCCTTATTCGTGCAAATCTTACGTCTCTGCTTGCACGGTATTCATTCCACAGGAGACACTAGTTGACCGCTTCTTCTTGACACTAGATGTTCCTAGTAACTCGCGATGCACAAGGTTTCCCTCATATACTATTTCACCTTAGCTAGAGGTATGTCGCCCCCCTGAATTTCAATTTCTGGCCAGTTGATTCCCAATTAACGGAAGCATTCCCCGGCATAACAGGCGCTAGTACCCCTATTACACCAGGGAAGCAGCGCCTTGGTGTTTATCTTAGGGGCGTCTGCATCCTAGAGCTACTGGCGCCCGATCGGGAGGTCGGCCGAGATTAAAGGGATGGCCTGGGGGCGCTGCCAAGCACGGCGGTGGTGTGAGGTCGAGGGGAGGGCGAAGCGGCGGAGGCATGGGTCTGGGCCGGTGGTCGCTGGCAGTTCGAGAAAGATCATCAACAGTGACTGGCGGGAGGTAGACAAAGGCCATCTGCCCGTTCGTTATAGATCGGACGGTTCATTAAAAAATCGACTGACCTATTTATTTTCAGTCGACTGTTATCTTATATATGACCACATGTGGTGGTGTGCTGGAGGAGTACCTGCATTTTGTGCTCATATATTACAAAATCATGCAGAGTAGAATCTAATTTTGTTTGCCATGCAATGTTGTAGAGCTATCATATGTCTCCTGTCATTTATTTTTCAGCCACCTGCTATCTGCTAGTTTTACAGTGCACTAGTTCTGGACACACTTCACCCATACTCTCACTATTGTGTTTTTATGCAAGGGTATTTCAGACTCTGCCGAAAGAGAAGCAGCAAAGAAAAGAGAGAAGTCACGCCAGCTTTCTTCGTGGGTATGCATGACACGTTACAGCGCTATAAAGGGTGCAGTGTCAGCAGATGGAGACGGTAAACGTAGCTCTGGAGTTAATGACCTCGCTCGCAATGAACCACCATCCTAGGTTCTTGCATTAACTTCGCGGTGTCATATGTGGTTGCATGTTCCATATGGTGTCTAGCTTGTATTCAAAAGGCCGAAGTCGGTCTTTGGGGCTGTTTGGTTCTAGGCCTAGCATTGCCACACTTTGCCACATATTTGTTGGCCAAACTTGCCTAAGGTTAGTTGATCAAAATTAAAGCCACAAGTTGGCAAGCCTAAGGGAATCTTGCCACATTTTTTGTTTGTATGCCATGTGTGGCTTGCCTAAGGTGTGGCTTGAACCAAACACTCACTTAAGTTAGTCAAACTTGCCTAGCTTTAGGTGTGGCAACATTTGGCAAAGTTAGTCACAAACCAAACAGCCCCAAGATAAGGAAAGATATTTTTTTACATGAACCACCATTCCGTGAGCACCAGAAGACAAATAGCTAGTCAGGGCACTGGCCGAGCCAGTGACAAGCCCAGCAAAGATAGGCATCACCTAGAAGACAACTAAAAAGCTGTGATACGTCTCCAACGTATCTATAATTTTTGATTGCTCCATGCTACTTTATCTACTGTTTTAGGCAATATTGGGCTTTATTATCCACTTTTATATTATTTTTGGGACTAACCTATCAACCGGAGGCCCAACCCAGATTTGTTGTTTTATGCCTATTTCAGTATTTCGAGGAAAAGGAATATCATACGGAGTCAAAACGGAATGAAATCAACTGGAGAAGTTATTTTTGGAAGGAAAGCAACCCGGGAGACTGGGAGTCCACGTCAAGAAAGAACGAGGAAGGCGCAAGGTAGGGGGGTGCCCTCCACCCTCGTGGAGCCCTCGTGGCTCCCCTAACGTATTTCTTCCTCCCATATATACCAATATACCCAAAAACTTCCAGAATAGAAGATAGATCGGGAGTTCCGCCGCCGCATGCCTCTGTAGGCACCAAGAACCAATCGGGACCCTATTACGGCACCTTGCCAGAGGGGGATCCCATCACCGGTGGCCATCTTCATCATCCCGGCGCTATCCATGACGAGGAGGGAGTAGTTCACCCTCGGGGCTGAGGGTATGTTCCAGTAGCTGTGTTTGATCTCTCTCTCTCGTGTTCTCTCTCGTGTTCCTCGATGGCACGATCTTGATGTATCCCGAGCTTTGCTATTGTAGTTGGATCTTATGATGTTTCTCCCCCTCTACTCTCTTGTGATGAATTGAGTTTTCCCTTTTGAAGTTATTTTATCGGATTGAGTCTTTATGAGAACACTTGATGTATGTCTTGCGTGGGATAACCGTGGTGACAATGGGTTACTCTATTGATCCACTTGATGTATGTTTTGGTGATCAACTTGCGGGTTTCGTGACACTTGGGAACCTATGGATAGGGGTTGGCACACGTTCTTGACTCTCCAGTAGTAGCTTTGGGGCACTCTTTGAAGTACTTTTATGTTGGTTGGATGAATCTAAGATTGTGTGATGCATATCGTATAATCATGCCCACAGATATTTGAGGTGACAATGGAGTATCTATCTGACATTAGGGTTTTTGTTGATTTGTGTCTTAAGGTGTTATTCTTACGAACTCTTTTATAGATCGATCCGAAAGAATAGCTTTGTGGTGGTTTCATACCCGACCATAATCTCTACGTTTGTTCTCCGCTATTAGTGGCTTTGGAGTGAATCTTTGTTGCATGTTGAGGGCTTGTTATATGATCTATCTATGTTATTATTGTGGAGAGAACTTGTACTAGTGAAAGTATGAACCCTAGGCCTTGTTTCCTATCATTGCAATACCGTTTACGCTCACTTTTATCATTAGTTACCTTGCTGTTTTTATTATTTCAGATTACAAAAACCTATATCTACTATCTATTTTGCACTTGTATCACCATCTCTTCGCCGAACTAGTGCACCTATACAATTTACCATTGTATTAGGTGTGTTGGGGACACAAGAGACTTTTTTGTTATTTGGTTGCAGGGTTGCTTGAGAGAGACCATCTTCATCCTACGCATCCTACGTATTGGTAAACCTTAGGTCATCCACTTGAGGGAAATTTGCTACTATTCTACAAACCTGTGCACTTGCAGGCCCAACAACGTCTACAAGAAGAAGGTTGTGTAGTAGATATCAAGCTCTTTTCTGGTGCCGTTGCCGGGGAGGCTAGGTAAGTGAAGGTATATCTTTAGATCTTGCAATCGAATCTTTTTGTTTCTTGTTTTAGCACTAGTCTAGTTTATAAAAGAAATTTACAAAAAAAAATGGAGTTGAGTTTGTCTCATACGCTTCACCTTTTTAATATATTTCGTGAGTATGATGGAAAGGAAAATTGTGCTCAAGTGCTAGAAGAATAATTACATAAAATTCTTGGCATAAAATATGTGAATGATGAGCATGATTGCAATGTTGTTAGTATGAATTCCTTGAATATCCATGATGCTAATGATATGCAAAGCCACAAGCTTGGGGAAGCTATGTTTGATGGAGACGATATTTTTTGTCCCCCAAGCTTTGATGAGCAAATTTCTATGATGAAAGCATGCCTCCTATCTATGATGATTATTGTGATGATACGTATGCTATAAAGAAAAAGTTTGCTTATGTGGAGAGTAGAAAATTTTCTATGCTTATAGATCATGAAAATAATGCTTTAGGTGCTGGTTACATTGTTGAATTCATTCATGATGCTACTGAAAATTATTATGAGGGAGGAACATATGCTTGTAGGAATTGCAATAATGTCAAGTTTCCTCTCTATATGCTTAAATTCTTGAAGCTATGCTTGTTGTGCCATCCTATGCTAGTTGATTATTGTTCCCATAAGTTGTTTGCTCAGAAAATCCCTATGCATAGGAAGTGGGTTAGGCTTAAATGTGCTAGTCATATGATTCATGATGCACCCGTTATGTTTCAATTCTTATCTTTTATGTGAGCATCATTGTCATCATCATGCCTAGCTAAAAGGCATTAAAGAAAAGCGCTTGTTGGGAGACAACCCAATATTTATCCTTACTATTTTTGTGTGTCCACATGATTATGCTACTGTAGTAATCATGTTTTATAGCTTTTGTTTCAATAAAGTGTCAAGTAGAACCTTTGGGAAGACTTGGGTGAAGTTTATGTGATCTTGCTGTGAAAAACATAAACTTTAGTGCACACGAGATTAGCTGCCATTTTTTTACTGGAGAGTGCTTTTAGGTTTATTCTTTTTGCAGATTATTAACATACAAATTTCTCAGGTCCAGCAATTTATTTCATAATTTTTGGGGTTCCATAAGTATACGTTTTATACAGATTACTACAGACTGTTCTGTTTTTGATAGATTCTGTTTTCTATGTGATGTTTGCTTATTTTGATGCATCTATGGCTATTATTAAGTGGTATGAACCATATATAAGTTAGAATACAGTATATATTACACCAATATGAATTTAAAATGATTTCATTGCAGTACCTAAGTGGTGGTTTTATTTTCTTATACTAACGGAGCTTACGAGTTTTGTTTTGAGTTTTGTGTGGTTGAAGTTTTCAAGTTTTGGGTAAAGATTCAATAGACTATGGAATAAGGAGTGGCAAGATCCTAAGATTGGGGATTCTAAAGGCACCCCAAGGTAATATTCAAGGACAACCAAGAGCCTATAAGCTTGAAGATTCCCCGGAAGGCATCCCCTCTTTCGTCTTCGTTCATCGGTAACTTTACTTGGAGCTATATTTTTATTCACCACATGATATGTGTTTTGCTTGGAGCGTCATTTTCTTTTGTTAGTTTTTTCTTTCTGTTAGTTAGAATAATGTTTTTGCATCTTTAGATTCAATAAAAAAGTCAAGGATAGCCTTTGCCATGCTTATTTTGCTAGTATGCATGTTGCTGTTTGAAAACAGAAAGTTTACTGCTGTTGCAAAAATTCCCTAGAAAAGTAAGTGCATGGTCTAACGTTGAATCTTTTTGCATATTGAGCTCTGATAAATTTATTACAGTGGGAATTTTAGTTCATAATTTTTGGAGTAAGGGAAGTATTGATACTCTTGCATTCTTTACAGACTGTACTGTTTTGGCAGATTTCTGTTATGGTTGCATTGTTTGCATATGTTTGCTTGTTAATGATTCTATTTGAGGATAGGAGTGTTAAATATACAGAGGCATTTAGTATTAAATGTTGAATAATAATGTTAGTGATTTGTTATAGTAGAAGATGATAAGGTTTTGCATTGGTTTATACTAACCTATCTCACGAGTTCTTGTTGAGTTTGTTGTGAATGAAGCTTTTGATAAAAAAAAAGAGAAACCATGATATGAGAGGAATTAAGGAGACACAAAAGTTCAATCTTGGGGATGCCCAAGGCACCCCAAGATAATATTTCAAGAAGTCTCAAGCATCTAAGCTTGGGGATGCCCCGGTAGGCATCCCACCTTTCTTCTTCAACAACTATCGGTTAGTATCGGTTGAGCCTAAGTTTTTGCTTCTTCACATGAGTTCTGCTATCCTTGCATTGTAGTTTTCTTTAGCTTTGCTTGCTGTTTGAATAAAGTATCAAGATCTGAAATTCTTTAATGAGAGAGAGCCATACACAAATAGGAATTTGCTAGAATACTCTATGTGCTTCACTTATATCTTTTAAGCTTGATAGTTTTACTCATAGTGCTTCACTTATATCTTTTGAGCGGGATAATTTTTGCTCTAGTGCTTCACTTATATCTTTTAGAGCACGTTGGTGGATTTGTTTTATAGAAACTATTGATCTCTCATGCTTCATTTATATTATTTTGAGAGTCATTAATAGCATGGTAGTTTGCTTAATGTTAATATACTTGGTATTCAAGATATGTGAAACTTTCTTTTGAGTGAATTGAATAATAAGATAAGTTTGATGCTTGATAATTGTTTTGAGATATGGAGGTGGTAATATCAAAGTCATGCTAGTTGGGTAATTATGAATTCAAAGAATGCTTGTGTAGAAGTTAGCAAATCCCGTAGCATGCACGTATTGTTAAAGTTGTGTAACAAATTTGAAACATGAAGTGTACCTGCCTTGTGCATCCTTATGAGTGGCAGTCGGGGACGAGCGATGGTCTTTCTACCAATCTATCCCCCTAGGAGCATGCGCGTAGTACTTGGTTTTTGATGACTTTTAAATTTTTGCAATAAGTATATGAGTTCTTTTGACTAATGTTGAGTACATGGATTATACCCACTGTCACCTTTCCGCCTTTGCTAGCCTCTTCGGTACCGTGCATTGCCCTTTCTCACCTTGAGGGTTGGTGCAAACTATGCCGGTGCATCCAAACCCAGTGATACGATACGCTCTATCACACATAAACCTCCTTATATCTTTCTCAAAACAGCCACCATACCTACCTATCATGGCATTTCCATAGCCATTCCGAGATATATTGCCATGCAACTTCCATCATCATCATGACATACATTACTTTTGTCATATTGCCATTGCATGATCATGTAGTTGACATCGTATTTGTGGCAAAGCCACCATGCATTATTTTTCATACATGTCACTCTTGATTCATTGCACCATCCCGGTACACCGCCGGAGGCATTCATATAGAGTCATATCTTGTTCTAAGTTTCGAGTTGTAATCCTTATGTTGTAATCAATAGAAGTGTGATGATCATCATTATTAGAGCATTGCCCAAAAAAAGAGAAAGGCCAAAAAAAGGCCCAAAAAAAGAGAAAGGCCAAAAAAAAGGGCAATGCTACTATATCTTTTTCCACACTTGTGCTTCAAAGTAGCCCCTTGTTGTTCATGTAGTGAGTCTCATATATTGTGCTTCAAAGTAGCACCTTGTTCTTCTTGTAGTGAGTCTCATAAGTTGTCTTTTTATACTAGTGGGAATTTTTCATTATATAACTTGGCTTGTATATTCCTACGATGGGCTTCCTCAAATGCCCTAGGTCTTCATGAGCAAGCAAGTTGGATGCACACCCACTATTTTTCTTTTGTTGAGCATTCATAGCTCTAGTGCATCCGTTGCATGGCAATCCCTACTCCTCATGTTGACATCAATTGATGGACATCTCCATAGCCCATTCATTAGCCTCGTCAATGTGAGACCTTCTCCTTTTTTGTCTTCTCCACACAATCCCCATCATCATATTCTATTCCACCCATAGTGCTATATCCATGGCTCACACTCATGTATTGGGTGAAGGTTGAAAAAGTTTGAGATTATTTAAGTATGAAACAATTGCTTGGCTTGTCATTGGGGGTATAGAAGTTGGGAACATCTTTGTGTGACGAAAATGAAGCATAGCCTAACTATATGATTTTGTAGGGATGAACTTTCTTTTGCCATGTTATTTTGAGAAGACATGATTGCTTTGATTAGTATGCTTGAAGTATTATTATTTTTGTGTCAATATGAACTTCTGGCTTGAATCTTTCGGATCTGAATATTCATATCACAAGTAAGAAGAATTACATTGAAATTATGCCAAGTATCACTCCGCATCAAAAATTCTTTTTTATCATTTACCTACTCGAGGACGAGCAGGAATTAAGCTTGGGGATGCTTGATACGTCTCCAACATATCTATAATTTTTAATTGCTCGATGCTACTTTATCTACTGTTTTAGGAAATATTGGGCTTTATTATCCACTTTTATATTATTTTTGGGACTAACCTATTAACCGGAGGCCCAGCCCAGATTTGTTGTTTTATGCCTATTTCAGTGTTTTGAGGAAAAGGAATATCAGACGGAGTCAAAACGGAACGAAATCAACTGGAGAAGTTATTTTTGGAAGGAAAGCAACCCAGGAGACTTGGAGTCCACGTCAAGAAAGAAACAAGGAAGGCACGAGGTAGGGGGGCGCGCCCACCCCCCTGGGAGCGCCCTCCACCCTCGTGGGGCCCTCGTGGCTCCCCTGACGTATTTCTTCCTCCTATATATACCAGTATACCCAAAAACTTCAAGAACAGAAGATAGATCGGCAGTTCCGTCGCCGCAAGCCTCTGCAGCCACCAAAAACCAATCGGGACCCTGTTCCGGCGCCTTGCCAGAGGGGGATCCCATCACCGGTGGCCATCTTCATCATCCCGGCGCTATCCATGACGAGGAGCGAGTAGTTCACCCTCGGGGCCGAGGGTATGTACCAGTAGCTATGTGTTTGATCTCTCTCTCTCTCGTGTTCTCTCTCTTGTTCCTAGATGGCACGATCTTGATGTATCCCAAGCTTTGCTATTGTAGTTGGATCTTATGATGTTTCTCCCCCTCTACTCTCTTGTGATGAATTGAGTTTTCCCTTTTGAAGTTATTTTATCGGATTGAGTCTTTATGAGAACACTTGATGTATGTCTTGCGTGGGATAAGTGTGGTGACAATGGGTTATTCTATTGATCCACTTGATGTATGTTTTGGTGATCAACTTGCGGGTTTCGTGACACTTGGGAACCTATGCATAGGGGTTGGCACACGTTCTTGACTCTCCGGTAGTAGCTTTGGGGCACTCTTTGAAGTACTTTTATGTTGGTTGGATGAATCTAAGATTGTGTGATGCATATCGTATAATCATGCCCACGGATATTTGAGGTGACAATGGAGTATCTATCTGACATTAGGGTTTTGGTTGATTTGTGTCTTAAGGTGTTATTCTTACGAACTCTTTTATAGATCAATCCGAAAGAATAGCTTTGTGGTGGTTTCGTACCCGACCATAATCTCTACGTTTGTTCTCTGCTATTAGTGGCTTTGGAGTGACTCTTTGTTGCATGTTGAGGGCTTGTTATATGATCTATCTAGGTTATTATTGTTGAGAGAACTTACACTAGTGAAAGTATGAACCCTAGGCCTTGTTTCCTATCATTGCAATACCGTTTACGCTCACTTTCATCATTAGTTACCTTGCTGTTTTTGTTATTTCAGATTACAAAAACCTATATCTACTATCTATTTTGCACTTGTATCACCATCTCTTCGCCGAACTAGTGCACCTATACAATTTACCATTGTATTAGGTGTGTTGGGGACACAAGAGACTTTTTTGTTATTTGGTTGCAGGGTTGTTTGAGAGAGACCATCTTCATCCTACGCCTCCTACGGATTGATAAACCTTAGGTCATCCACTTGAGGGAAATTTGCTACTGTCCTACAAACCTATGCACTTGCATGCCCAACAACGTCTACAAGAAGAAGGTTGTGTAGTATACATCACTCGCCACTCCAGCCGGATGTCTAGCTTGTATTGCTTCCAATTTGGTTAAATTGCATCTGCTTAGCTTACACATTATACCTTTGAATATGACATGCCTTTCTGTTTTTGGTACATACTAGTACATCTGTGTATTAACCATGTTCTTACATCAAACTAATGTTCTTGTGAATCCCTCATAAATTACTTAGGCAAGGGGACTACTCCTCATTTAAAGAATGCAGCGTTTGCCTCCCGACATGATTCTCAAGAAACAGAAATGCTAGATGAAGATAGTGAACGTAGCTCTGTAGTTGATTACAGTATTTCCCCTACACTAGCATCGCAGGTGCTTGCTCTAACTTGGCAGCGTGATATGTGGTTGCATGTTGCATATGGTGTCTAGATTGTAACTCTTCCAATCTGGTTAAACTTCATGTGCTAGTATGCATAGCTTATACATTATACTTGTTAATGTGACATGCCTTCATGTATTTAGTACATAGTACATCTGTCTATTAAGCATGTCCTTACATAAAAATATTGTTTTTTTGTATACCGTATCAATCAATATGACGAGACCAACTTTAGTATATGTAGTGCGATATTAGTTGCATCTTTCATATGATTTATAGCATGCGCTGCTTCTAAAAAATTCCATTTATGATGGGACGCTTTTAACTTGGCAGAGTCATATTGGTTGCATCTTTCATGTGGTGTCTAGCTTGCATTGCTTCTTATTTGCTGGAATGGTTTCTGCTTAGTTTACATAAACAGTTGTGAACATGCCATGTCGTCCTATTTTTCGTACATATTCTATCCTGGTATCATGTGTTTTCCTTACATCAAAGTAGTGATTGTCAGTATCATGCATGAATGTGTTTTGAAGAGGGAATTTTATTGCTTCTTCTTGTCATTTTTACTTGACAATTTGAAATCAATAAAGCGGAAGGAAGTTAGTGATGACCCACAAGTGTAGGGGGTAAATAGTCCTTTCGAGAAGTAAGAGTGCCGAACCCAATGAGGAGCAGAAGGAAATGATAAGCGGTTTTCAGTAAGGTTTTCTCTGCAAGCACTGAAATTGTAGGTGACTAAGCGGTTTTCAGTAAATAAAGTAAATAAAGTGCAGCAAGGTGGTCCAATCATTTATGTAGCAAAGGATAAGCCTGGACAATTTCTGATAATGAGAATGGAGCTCCCCAGGACACATGGGAATTATCGTCAAGCTAGTTTTCATCACGTTCATATGATTCGCGTTCGGTACTTTGATAATTTGATATGTGGGCGGACCGGTACTTGGGTACTACCCTTTCTTGGACAAGCATCCCACTTATGATTAACCCCTATTGCAAGTGTCCGCAACTAAAAAATAAGTATGAAGGTAAACCTAACCATAGCATTAAACATTGTACTTGCGCTCACCCACCCACCCCTCCCACCTCCGGCCTAGGTTTTCCGGCGATCTACTCTTCTAACCAGCGACTTGCGCTTCTCCTCCGCCCATTTGCTCCGGCGGCTTCTACTCTACAAGCCTATACCCATCTCATATGGGTTCTTCTGGTGGATCAACGTTGGATTTGGATTTTTTGGCGGGCGCCATCTTTGCGGACAAGGTTTTCAATCATTGTGGGAGATCTATTCATTCCATGGATGACACGGGCCATTTCATTATGGTGTTGTCTTTCAGCAGGCATGTTTTCCTCCTTAATGAAGATTCTATGGCGGTTGCCTTGGAATCAGTGATTAGTGGATCTGCGATTGAATTTTCAGTGCAAGCCATCCGGGACGAGGTATTCTTCTTCTTGGTCTCTTGCAAGCAAGTTGGTCTCTGCATTCTACAAGTGAGGTCATTCACGTGCCCACAATTCAAATGCTTTTTTCACCTTTGGCGAAATGGTGGTCCTAATTGGGGCCGTGAATTTAAGATCTGGAAAAAAGAGTGCGATGCTGAATGGATCCTAGTGAGTCCTTCTAAGAAACGTGCCACCTTGGGGTTGCTAGCCATGCATAATCCTCCGGCTAGATCATCTTTTAGATCGAGTTCATCTTCGCGAAAGAAGCTTTCATTTGCAACTTTCCAGCAATATCCTGCTTGCAAGGGATATAGGTATCATGCTTCCTAATCGTTGGTTGATACGGTATCTGAGGTCGGATACGACGTGCATCCTCGTGACAGATTAATCTTGCCCTCGCCGCCGGCGAATGATCTCTAGTGGACGGTGGCGACGCCATCCATCTCCTTCGGAATGATTAACGTGCATGCCAGAAATCTAGGCACTAGCTCTGGAGCTCCACCTAACCCTTTGGTTCGAATTATGCATGCATCATCACATGTTGCTGTCACACCTGAACACGTTGCTTCAGACTCTACAGCCCAACATGCATGCGCAGCTCAGTTTGGGCCCCCAACCCAAGATGACCCCACAGCCCAAAATGGTTCTGTTGCCTTGGCTGGTTATACCTCGGCCCAATCTCTGGCCCATCAGTCTCAGGATATTCAAGTTTTTTCAGGTGCTTCAGTTGAGATTTCTCTAGCGGTTATTATGGGGAACCATATTGCGGATATTTCGGATGAGGCTGCTCAATTTAATGATCTCATTGATGATATTGTGTTCAAGGTTTGGAAATGTCAGAATTGTATATCAATGCTGCATTACACTAATTCGTGCACCAGTCCAATTCGTTGTCGTAGATGCTTTCGCCTCGGCCATCGTGCAGAAGGATGCTCCGACGCTGCGCATTCTCCTTCTTACAAGTGGGTCCCGCGAGTCAGTCCTAATACTCCGGGCTGGTCAACTGAGATTTCTTTGCCAGACGCCTCGGTTTCCCTCGCTACTAGCCATGCTGGGTCTCTGCCAAGTCCCATCGTGCCTGCAACACCATCATCGCCTCCGCCATTACCTGCTGAGCCACCACCCATCACACCATCTCCACCTACATCGCCACCATCGACCTGCTTGGCCACTGCACCATCTGCTGCGGCTCTGTCGCCGCCACCGTTCGAGGCTCTCTCTGCTATGGCTACCTTCGCCCTTGATCCCACGCCTCTAGTGCCGCCGGGGTTCAAGATCATTGATGGTGGTCCGTGGCGGCTGCCGCGAACTTTCTTCTCTCCTGCTGTGGCTCCAGATCGACAGCATGAGGAATTTGCCATTGCCATCATCGAACCAGCTCCTCTGCCTGAAGAAGTTGCTATGTTCAGAAACATGGTTAGTGATTTTGTTGTTAACAATCTTGGCCGCGCTGTTCTTGATGCTCAGCCATGGATCCAAGGGGTGGGGCTTTTCCGTTTCCGTAGTCCCATTGCTAGGCAGGCCCTAGTCGATCACCCACCGTTCGAGCTGGATATTGACAGATTTGTTAGATTTGTGCCGCACGATGAAGGAATCAACTTCAGAGCTGTACAGGGTTTTTGTAGGGGCTGGGTTATGATTGTTGGGATCGCTCTGGATTATCGGCACACTCAATATATTGTAGACCCTATCAGTACCTTTGGCCATTTCCATCATTGGCATCAGGATGATCCTTTACTTGTTCGTACGCTGGCGTATGTCTCTTTTCCGGCAACGACATTGGTGCCACGTGATGTGGTTTATCGGGAGTTTGCTGATTTTGGTGGTTCTTGCATCTCATGGTCTGCTCCGATTTATATCTTGTCTGCTGACTTTGCCGATATCTTGCCTCCGAATGAAGACCCGATGCCCTTTGATGGTAACCCTCATCCACTCCCTGGGCATCTGCAATTTAACAACCATAATTGGGTTATTCCTGAGTTTCCTGAGATCGGTTGGGATGAGCTGCCACCTCCTCCTCCGGAGCATGAGCCACATCAACAGGAGGTTAACCAAGATAATCTTAATGTGCACCATGAGATTGTTGAGGAAAACCATGTGGATGGGAATCAGTCGCAGGAATCTATTGTTCTGGAGGTGTCCAATGACTCTGTTAATGATCAGCAACATGTGGAAAACTTAGCGATATTGCAGCATCCTGGAGGCCAACTGCAGCCTACTCTTTATGTTGGGCAAGTCCTAACTGTTTATGGCCCAGTGATCCCGCCAGAGATGCAGTGGCAACGCTCGTTCTGCAAGTTCATGCCAGCTATTTTTTCGGCTGAGATTCGAAAGTATGTCTTCAAGACTAATCTGTGTTCTCTGCTTCAGTCTAAGAGCACCTGGGATATCTACTTCGATGGGAAATATGTCAGCTTTACTCTGTTCCCTGCACCTGATCTGACTCCATGTGTTCCTCGTCAGATTACTCCAGTTAAGAGGCCGGTTGCTCGAGCCTTATGCTTTGATGGCTTAGATGACCTCTCTGAGCCTGTCAATGAATCCTTTGAATTTTCTGCAATGCCCGAGGTTAGTACCAAACGTGGCCGTAAGCCAAAAGCTGCTAGGGTTGCTAAGATTGTGGTTGACTCTGAGGTGCGCCGCAGTGCATGACTAAGTGCTTTACGGGATGGATATCATAAACCTCCAAGCACAGTCAGCAACCAAGGCAAGATTCAGTCCTCCTTCAAGAAGCGTCGTACAAGCTCAGCCAAGCCAGAGGAGGGAATGCTTGTGCCCCCACCAACTTCAATTCCTGATCTTCAGCGCATTGGAACACGCCTTCGAATTGCGGCTGAGAAGATCTCCAAGGACAAGCTTGAGGCTGATCCCTCTGTTTCCACCAACAGCAAGAATTCCGATGATTAGCTTCCCTGGATGGTAGAATGGTCTATGGCGTACCTATTTAAACGCCATCTATTTGTTTCTTTGTTTCCTGTTTAGGATATCTCATTCCTGTTTAGGGGGTCTGTGTAGGTCATTGCATGATCTACTTTTGCTACTGCTTTCTATTTTGGGTTGTAATGAATCAGACAGGGTTTAAATATTCGAAGGTGTTATGTTGGAACGTGCGTGGTCTTAATTCTGAAGCACGACAATTAGAAGTTAAGCAGAAGATCAATGAAAGTGGTTGCTCAATTGTCTATATGCAAGAAACGAAATGCATGCACATTGGCCATAGGTTCATTAGGAAATTCTGTCCATGTTGTTTCGATAATTTTTCCTATGTACCTTCAGATGGTGCTTCGGCTGGCATGATTGTTATCTGGAATTCTTCCTTCTTTGAAGGAAAGTTAATTGAAGCTAGGCATTTTGGTATCATTATTGAATTCCAATCCAAGCATACTTCTGAAATATGGACTCTTGTGTCAGTTTGTGGACCTTGCCAGGGCCCGACTCGGGATGATTTCGTGCAATGGTGTCGGTGTACTAAAGTAGGGGTAACTTAGTATCCCGAACTTGTGCACGGGTAGTCGCAGCGCCCCGCGGCAAGGCTTGCCGGATGCCCGCCAAGGTCCTCCGTGGGTCCTTTGAAGCCATTCATGAACAAAGTGTTCGAGACAAGAAAACAAGGCCCCGGCAAGAGGAACTTGCCGGGAAGACCAACCAAGGCCCGGTAAGCGACAAGCTTCCGGACGCCCGGCAAGAGGAGCTTGCCGGGAAGGCCAACCGAGGCATTTCAAGGAACTTGCCGCGACACGCCTCGCGTCTCGGCAAGGCCCGGCGAGTGACAAGCTTCCGGGCGCGACAAGACAACGACCGCAGCAAGGCGCTTGCCGCGGCAAGGCTACCACTTTGCACCCGCGCTCCAGCGCATCCACCCACGTGTCGCCCTGGGGCCTTCCCAGGCGCGCGTGGCAAGAAGTTGTGCAGCTAGCGGTGCGAGGTGGCAAGCGGAGAAGACGAGATTACCATCGTGGCAAGCAGTGGCACCCTTAACGGTCGGTTTTCTGCACTGTTTGGGCGACGCAGACGGGCATTTAATGCCTTTGTCCCCTGCCGTCAGGGTTAGGTAGGACGCACTGTACAAGTTGCTGTACCAACCACTCTTTTTACATTTTTGCCCCCACCTACGTTGCCACCTGTCGGTGACCCCTTTAGTGTATAAAAGGAGGCCCATGCGCAACGTAGAGGAGGTTGGAGGCATTTGAAACTAGAACACACTCACGCTCTCAAGTAAGAACGGAATACAATCACAAAGCAGCAGTAGGAGTTTTATCTCTCCGGAGAGCTCCGAAGCTGGGTAAAAA
Organism: Triticum aestivum; assembly: GCF_018294505.1. Taxonomy (NCBI): domain Eukaryota; kingdom Viridiplantae; phylum Streptophyta; class Magnoliopsida; order Poales; family Poaceae; genus Triticum; species Triticum aestivum. The sequence goes on along the minus strand of NC_057801.1, from coordinate 222,674,493 downwards.
CCTCTCGCGTGCTTCGCCTCGATCCGCTCTTCGTGCGACCTCCGCTCCCTGCCGGACCGAAAAGGGGCCCTGCCCCATAGGTGTTCATTCCCACGACAAATGGCTATATAATCTTGATATTAATTGTGATGATAATTGGTTGTTATTGGGGGATTTCAATTTCATGCGTTCGTTGGAGAACAGAAACCTGCCTGGGGGTAATGTCAGTGATATTTTTCTGTTTAATGAAGTTATTGGGCACCTAGGTCTAATTGAGTTACCAATTAAGGGCCGCCAGTTTACTTGGTCGAATATGCAAACTAATCCCCTCCTCGAACAGATCGACTGTTTTTTCACTTCTGTTGCATGGACCATTCATCATCCTAACACGCTTGTTTTACCTATGGCATGCATGGCTTCTGTTCATGTCCCATGCGTAGTATCGATCGCTACTATCATTCCTAAAGCAAAAAATTTTTGCTTTGAGAATTATTGGATTGATTTGCCTGGTTTCTTCGACTGTGTGGAACATGTTTGGAAAAAACCAGTGGCAAGAAAATAGGCTGCCCTTAATATCTCCTCTAAATTCAAAGCGCTGAGGTTTGCGCTCAAGAAATGGCACATGAATTTTCAACAATTAAGGCATTAATTGCTGACTGCAACAAGGTCATTCTTTATTTTGATGGCCTGGAGGAGATCAGGAATTTATCACGGCCTGAGTTTAATTTCAGGAGGATTGTGAAATTGCATTTGGAAGATATTCTTCATTGGCAGTATGTCTATTGGAAGCAGCGTTGCACCATACGTAACATTAAGGTTGGCGAGGAAAACTCCAAATTTTTTCAAGCAATGGCCACAGAAAGGTATAGGAGAAACACTATCTCATCGCTCAGGAATTCTAGTGGTGATGTGGTTTTGGATCACCAACAGCTAGCCAGCATGTTTTGGTCAGATTTTAACCAAAGAATGGGTAATGCAAAAGGAATCCGCATGGGTTTTGATTTGGGCACATTAATTGCAAGAATTGATGGTCTTCAGGATATGTCTCAGCCCTTCACTGATTCAGAGGTTGAGGATGTCATTAAGAACATGCCACCTGACCGTGCCCCAGGTCCCGATGGATTTTCTGGGCCGTTTTTAAAGAGGTGTTGGCCAATCCTCAAGGAGGATTTCATGCAACTTGTCAAGGAATTCTATGAGGGCAAATGTAATTTGGAGTGTTTAAATACTTCATTAATTACTCTTATACCAAAAAAGCTAAGTCCTGAGGTTGTCGGTGACTTCCGTCCAATATCTTTGACCAACACATGCTTGAAGTTCTTGACTAAGCTGCTTGCTAACTGCCTTCAGAAAGTGATTCTGCGATGTATTCATCGTAACCAATATGGTTTTCCTCGGTGCCGATCCATCCAAGACTTTCTAGCATGGTGTTTCGAGTATATTCATCAATGCAAAGCCTCCAAGCGTCCAATCGTTCTTCTCAAGCTGGATTTCACTAAATCCTTTGATACAATTGAGCATGATCTAATTCTCAAAATATTGCAATGCAAAGGCTTTGACTCCAGGTGGACTGGATGGATCAATTCTATTTTGTCAACGGGATCTTCTTCGGTGCTTCTCAACGGCGTGCCAGGGAAACATTTTGTTTGTAGAACGGGAGTGCGCCAAGGTGATCCTCTTTCTCCGTTGCTCTTTGTGATAGCTGTGGATTTATTGCAGTCTGTTGTCAATGAGATGTGTGCTAGAGGCATCCTAACCCTGCCAATACCTACAAACTCCAATGATTACCCTATCGTACAATACGCTGACGACACATTAATTGTACTGCCTGCGGTTGATGATCAGCTAATTGCTTTTAAGGAAATGCTTGGCACTTTCGCGGACTCAACGTGTTTGAGAGTCAATTTTAGGAAATCTTCACTCATTCCCATGAACATGAGTGATGAAGAAGGTACTAGAGTGGCCTCTTTGCTAGGTTGTGACGTCGGCACGATGCCTTTCACATACCTTGGTTTGCCCATGGGAACTTCTAGGCCCTCTATCTATGAGCTGATGCCTCTGGTGGATTGCATCGAGCGTCGTTTATCTGCCTCTTCATGCTTGCTTAACCAAGGATGCTGGCTGCAACTTGTTCAGTCTGTGCTATGCTCCATGCCAATATATTTTCTGTGCACTTTATCTCTACCAAAGGGCATTATTCAGCAGCTAGAGAGGATCATGAGGCAGTGCCTGTGGAGGGGTAACACGGATAACCCACGTCAATCTTTGGCTGCTTGGGACCTTGTCTGTCGTCCTAAGGATTTTGGAGGTTTGGGTATCCTTAACTTGACAATCCAAAACGAAGCTTTGCTTATTAAGCATCTTTTCATGTTTTTCAACAAAATGGATGTGCCTTGGGTATCCCTAATCTGGGACACCTATTATGCATCATCACCACCCCAAAGCACCAGAGTCTGTGGTTCCTTTTGGTGGCGTGATATTATGCGGTTATTCCCAAGATTCTCCAGCCTAGCGGTTCCTCAAGTTCTTGCCGGTGATACTGTGCTATTTTGGCTTGATCGTTGGCAGCTGGGAAATCATGCTGTCTTATTGCAGGACTCTTTCCCACGGCTTCACTCCTTTGCTGCGAACAATGCAATCACAGTAAAAGAGTTCATGTTGCAATCTGACATCTTGGATCACTTTCATCTGCCTCTATCGCAGGAGGCTTTTTCTGAGCTTACACAATTACAAGCCCTACTAGCTTCGATCAGTTTGAATGGTGAGTCTAAGGACGTTTGGAAGTGGCCTTCAAAATCTGGTGATTACATGGCAAAGATATACTATGATTTTTACTTCTCACATCTGATGGTAGATCATATGTTCAAGTGGATTTGGCGAAGTGCATGCACACTAAAGATAAAAGTTTTTGGTTGGCTTCTGTTAATGGATCGTTTGAACACCAGAGATATGATGCAACGAAGGCAATGGATCATTCAGGATGATACCTGTGTGCTTTGCAATCTTGCTCAACATGAGGATCGGGCTCATCTTTTCTTTGCTTGCAACTATAGCCAACGGGTTTGGAATTATCTTGGGATTTCTTGGACCGTGCAACCAAACCAAACCACATATGAAATGGCTCAAGCAGCTAGGAAGGATTTTGGACTCCCTTTCTTCTCAGAGGTGGTTTTCACTGCCACATGGAATATTTGGACACAAAGGAATGGAATAATTTTCAGGAATGAGCAACCTTCTTTTAGGGCTTGGAGGAGAGACTTCATACATGACATCTCTCTTCTGTCTCATAGGATTAAATGTAAATATAAGGATAGTTTTCTTTCCTGGATAGCTGACCTTGCATAGATTAACTTTGTAAGTTTGTACAGTTTTAACTAATACTCTTCTATTTATTTAATAAAAGACTCTGAGGCTATTGCCTTGCAGTAAATAGTCAAAAAAAACCACAGCATTAAACATATGAATCCATATCAGCCCCTAACGAAGCAGCGCATAAACTAAGGTTTAAGCTTCTGTCACTCTAGCAACCCATCATCTACTTATTACTTCCCCATGCCTTCCTCTAGACCCAAATAATGGTGAAGTGTCATGTAGTCGACGTTCACATAACACCACTAGAGGAAAAGACAACATACATCTCATGAAAATATCGAACGAATACCAAATTCACATGACTACTAATAGCAAGACTTCACCCATCTCCTCAGGAACAAACGTAACTACTCATAAAGCATATTCATGTTCATAATCAGAGGCGTAATAATATGCATAAAGGATCTGAACATATGATCTTCCACCCAGTAAACCAATCAGCATCAACTACAAGGAGTAATCAACACTACTAGCAACCCACAGGTACGAATTTGTGGTTTTGATACAAGATTAGATACAAGAGATGAACTAGGGTTTTGAGAGGAGATGGTGCTGGTGAAGATGTTGATGGAGATTGACCCTCTCCCGATGAGAGGATCGTTAGTGATGACGTTGGTGATGATTTCCCCCTCCCGGAGGGAAGTGTCCCCGACAGAACAGCTCCACCGGAGCCCTAGATTGATTCCGCCAAGGTTCCGCCTCATGGCGTCGGAGTTTCGTCCCGTAAGCTTGCCCACGATTTTTTCCAGGGTGAAAGCGATGATTAAGCAGAAGATGGACGCCGGACCAGGGGGCCCAGGAGATAGGGGTGCGCCCCTGTCTCCTGGACAGGGTGTTGGCCCCCTGGCGTATTTCTTTCGCTCAGAAATTCTTATTAATTCCGAAAAGTTGTTTCATGGAGTTTCAGGACTTTTAGAGCTGTACAGAATAGGTTTCCAACGATTGCTCCTTTTCCAGCCAGAATTCCAGCTGCCGGCATTCCCCCTCTTCATGGTAAACCTTGTAAAATAAGAGAGAATAGCCATAAGTGTTGAGATATAATGTGTAATAACAACCCATAATGCTATAAATATTGATATAAAAGCATGATGCAAAATGGAAGTATGCACTCCCCCAAGCTTAGACCTCGCTTGTCCTCAAGCGGAAGCCGAAATCGAAAAATATGTCCACATGCTTAGAGATAGAGGTGTCGATAAAAATAAAATACGGACATGAGGGCATCATGATCATTCTTATAACAACAACATATATAGAACTTATCATATGATTTCTTATGCTTAAGTAACAATCAATTCACAATATCAAGTATGGTTCAAAAACTTCATCGGGAACTAACAAACTATAATCTCATTCATTGAAGCAATTGCAATTTATCGTAACATCACAAAGAGTCAACAATGGAGCTTTTCAGCAAACTCACATACTCAACTATCTTGTAGTCTTCTATAATTGCTAACACTCATGCAATACTTGTGGTTATGGAGTTTCAACCGGACACTAAGAAAGATAGGGGCTTATTGTGTTGCCTCCCAATGTATTCACCTTTAGGTGACAACAATAATAGCCCATGCTAACTAACATCTAGTTGGATATATATCATGATCTTTTCAAACACGAGGAGCTTGCCAAAGGATAAAAATGAAAAAAGGGAAAGGTGAGGATCACCTTGACTCAAGAATAAACTAAAAACATAAAGTAAAAGATAGGCCCTTCGCAGAGGAAAGCAGAGGTTGTCATGTGCGTTTAGGGTTGATGCACAAAATCTTAATGCAAAAGAATGTCACTTTATATTGCCCCTTGTATGTGGACTCAGGGAGTCCTGGACTAGGGGGTGTCCGGAAAGCCGGACTATCATCGTTAGCTGGACTCCAAGATTATGAAGATACGGATATGTAGATCTCCTACCATTGTAACTGACTCTGTGTAACCCTAGCCCTCTCCGGTGTCTATATAAACCGGAGGGTTTTAGTCCATAGGACACAACCATTACAACAATCATACCATAGGCTAGCTTCTAGGGTTTAGCCTCCTTGATCTCGTGGTAGATCCACTCTTGTACTAACCATATCATCAATATCAATCAAGCAGGAGTAGGGTTTTACCTCCATCGAGAGGGCCCGAACCTGGGTAAAAACATCGTGTCCCTTGTCTCCTGTTACCATCCGCCTAGACGCACAGTTCGGGACCCCCTACCCGAGATCCGCCGGTTTTGACACCGACATTGGTGCTTTCATTGAGAGTTCCTCTGTGTCGTCACCGATAGGCTTTATGGCTTCTTCAATCAACAACAACGCAGTCCAGGGTGAGACTTTTCTCCCCGGACAGATCTTCGTGTTCGGCGGCTTTGCACTGCGGGCCAATTCACTTGGCCATATGGAGCAGATCGAAAGCTACGCCCCTGGCCATCAGGTCAGGTTTGGAAGCCTAAACTTCACGGCCGACATCCACGGAGACTTGATCTTCGATGGATCTGAGCCACAACCAAGCGTGTCGCACTGTCACGTTGGGCATGATTTAGCTTTGCCGCCGGACAGTGCCCTGGAGGCCGCACACGAGTCCGCTCTGACCCATAGTTCGGAGCAGATCACGGAGATCGAGGACAGGTGGCTGGACACTGCCTCGGGAGCTGCAACTTCTACGGTGATGGAGCCGAATACTGACCTTGTCCCTTATAAAGCTCGTGACTCCGAGGTGTCGGACTCCTTGCCGGACTCCGAACCTCCTGCGCCCCTGCCAATCGAATCCGATTGGTCACCGATCATGGAGTTCACCGACGCGGACATCTTTCAGCACTCACCCTTTGGAGACATCCTAAATTCGCTAATGCATCTCTCGTTATCAGAAGAACCCTGGCCGGACTGCGGTCAGGATGGTTGGGATTCAGACGACGAAGAAATTCAAAGCCCACCCACCACCCACTTTGTAGCCACTGTCGACGATCTGACCGACATGCTAGACTACGACTCCGAAGACATCAACGGTATGGACGATGATGCCGGAGACTACCAAGAACCAGCGCCTACCGAGCACTGGAAGGCCACCCCAACCCATGATGTATATATGGTGGACACCCCAAAAGGAAGCGATAACGAGGAACAACGGGACGCGGCAAAGGATAATTCCGCCGAAAAACAACCAAAACGGTGACGCAGACGCCGCCCTAAGTCCCGCCTCGACAAAAACAGCACTCCTAATGACCCAGCAATAGAGCAGGGCAAACTAGTGGACGACGAACATGCAACCAAGCAACCATCCGAACAGGACGAATCGGATAATCAATCCATGCCCGGCGAAAACAACAGTCCAGACGATCTCACGCCGGACACACCACCGGAGCATAAGAACCTTCACAAAAGACTTGTCGCCACTGCAAGAAGTCTGAAGAAGGAAAAACGGAAGCTCAAAACAGCGGAAGACATACTCAGAATGAGGTGGAGCAAAGTACTCAAGACCGCGGACAAATATGGCAATGGCCACCAAATGAAGAGCTACCCGAAGCGCAAGCTCCTGCCAGAATTCGACGAGGAGGCCATAGAGTCCCCATAGTCAAAAAGCAAAGAGGCCGCCCGACCGGATAGACGACCAGATGACAGGCCAAAAGAGATAAGCGGCGCCGCACACAATCCGACTCATGATCCTCGGAAAACAGACGGCCCGGTCAGGTCCATTTATGGGCCAAAAAAGAGGGCCCTAGGAAGCAACACAACACGCCGAGTGTTTGAAGACAATGGCACACCCAAATACAGGGGCGCCGCACACCCACTATGTTTCACCGATGAGGTGCTGGATCATGAATTTCCAGCGGGGTTTAAACCCATAAACAAAGAGGCATACGACGGAACAACAGACCCTGGAGTCTGGATAGAGGATTACATCCTCCACATACACATGGCCAGAGGAGATGATCTCCATGCCATAAAATATCTACCCCTCAAGCTCAAAGGGCCAGCTCGGCATTGGCTCAAAAGCCTCCCAGAAAATACTATTGGAAGTTGGGAAGAGCTCGAGGACGCGTTTAGAGCAAATTTTCAAGGGACTTATTTCCGCCCTCCGGATGCAGACGATTTAAGTCACATAACTCAACAGCCCGGGGAATCGGCGCGCAAATTCTGGAACAGGTTCCTTACCAAAAAGAACCAAATAGTCGACTGTCCAGACGCCGAAGCCTTAGCAGCTTTTAAACATAATGTCCGAGACGAATGGCTCGCCAGACACCTCGGCCAAGAGAAGCCGAGAACAATGGCCGCGCTAACAAGCCTCATGACCCGCTTTTGCGCAGGGGAAGACAGCTGGCTAGCAAGATGCAGCACCAGCGACCCGAGTACATCCGAGATCAGAGATGGAAACGGAAAATCACGGTACAGAAAGGATCAGCGCTGAAATAAAGAAATAAGCCCAAAGAACACGGCGGTCAACGCCGGATTCAAAAGCTCGCGGCCGAACAACAAAACACTGCCTCTTAAGGACAACAGTGACGAGCTATCCAACTTAAACAAAATTTTGGATCGGATATGTCAAATCCACAGTACTCCGAGAAGGCCTGCAAACCACACCCACAGAGATTGTTGGGTTTTCAAACAGTCCGGCCGACTCAACGCCGAACACAAGGGGCCGACGCGCCAAGCGAGGATGATGACGAACCCCACCAGCAGAGCGCCGGAAAACAAAAGACTTTCCCACAAGAAGTCAAAACAGTAAACTCACTTCATGTGATAGTACATAACAACAGTGCGGCACCCGGAAAGTAGGTATCGCACGATCCACCCCAGCAGAACCTGAAGATTGGATGTCAAAACCAATTACTTTCGACCACCTGGACTATTCCAGAAGTATTCGAAACACAGGATGGACTGTCCAGATATTGGATCCTATAATCGACGGACTACAATTTACAAAAGTCCTGATGGACGGCGGGAGTGATTTAAACCTGCTATATCCGGACACAATCCGCAAGTTGGGGATAGACCCTACTAACATCCGACATAGCCGCACTTCCTTCAAAGGAGTGACGCCAGGCCCTTACGCCAAGTGCACGGACTCCTTACTACTAGAAGTTGTGTCCGGGTCACCCGACAACTTCCGACGCGAAAAGCTAATCTTTCATGTTGCCCCATTCAAAAGTAGCCATCAAGCACTATTGGGACGTGAAGCTTTTGTCCGCTTTAATGCAATACCACACTACGCGTCTCTTACACTTAAAATGCCCGGTCCACGCGGCATCATCTCATTAAAAGGTCGTTCAAGACCCCGGACACGGCTAGACGAGTCCGGCATAAATAAGCTAGGGGCTCCCTAGCCGCACACCCCTTTACAAGGGGCTGTGCGTATGAGCTAATATAAGCTCAGCTTTATTCATTCATTCATATTTCGATTTTTAATTCATTTTTTGCACGATTACTTTTCAAACTAAGTTCCTCTCTTTTACAGATGAACAGCGTGTTACACCCGTCCAGGATACAGCACAACGGAGACACAGGCGCAGACGTGCAGTAGGGACCCGTTGCAAGGATTCTTTTCAGATTAAGACCCTGCGTAAACCTTTTTTACTGTCTCTTGTTGCTATATATCCCCTGGTTTCTCATTATAACCAGAGAGGAGACTGACGTTTTGGCATCGGCCGCGTCAGAGGACCTTGCGTGTACCTGGACACTAGGGGCTTAGGGCATTGTTCTGCCCGCTATCATAAAGACCGAATACCTTAGGGAGTGTTCGGCGTCTCGAGTTAGGCCTTATATGCATCAGCTCCGAATCATGTCTTTGGTCAAATGTTGGGTTTGCCCGGCTCCTGTGTTTTGCTGCCTTACGTTCCGTATCATCGGCTAACGCGGCACCAGGAGAACTACTGCGATTGTGCCCCGGTTCGGCCGGGCGAGCACCTCAGTAGAGAAAGCCGAAAACTGACTGTCATGATACAGCGAGAGACTGGTCAACCACTCGATCGACTACCGGAATGTTTAGAATTCCTCCGCTTTGACGAAGGACCGTTTCCCGGTCAGGCACATACGCGCCCCGAATTCGGAGAGCGCGGTGCCCCTAGGGGCTATATCGTAGCCCCACCCTCGAACTCCTATGGCTAAGTGAAAGTGATAAAGCATTATAGTCCGGTTGCCTCGTTTGCTACGCTACCACCTCCTTCACAGGACCGAGACGTCGGATTAAGTGTGAAAATGCGCTATTTTTGCGAACACCCCCGCACCTTGTGCGTGGGGGCTGAAGCCGACGACTGCCATCTTTCAGGTTATACACACGTATACATAAACGGCCGCACAGGAGATATTTCAATACTTGAACGCACAAGTACAAAAAGCGCTTACATCATAAACATCGTTTTACAAACCAAAACGTTCATTTGAACGTGACATTTTTGAGCACTGCGACTCTATTACACGAGCACCACGCAGAACTTCCCCAAAATAGTGCTCGGCGGGTAACCGGCTCTCGTCCGAACCCTGGGTCGCAACAGCGGTGGCATCCATCTCTGTCCAATGTGTCTTCACACGGGCGAGGGCCATCCGTGCACCCTCTATGCAGGCCGACCGCTTCATCGCCTTGATATGCGGCACCGCCCCAAGAAATTGCTGCAATAAGCCAAAATAACTCTTCGGCTTGGGCCTATCCGGCCAGACATGAGTCACGATATCCGTCATGGCAAGTCCGGACAATCTATTCAGCTCAGCCCACTCGGCCAACCGATCGGTCAGCGGAAGTGAACGCTCCGGACTATGGAATTGAGACCAAAACAGCTCTTCCATCTTGTGATCCTTCTGACTTCGGAAGTGCACAACGGCATCTGCCGCACTCGCCGCTAAGTCCATATAAGGATCCTCCGGACCCCACAGCTGGCCAAGCTGAGCATACTTTGGATCTGTAAATCTTCGGCGCAGCAGAAAGGGCTTGCCAGCCACAATGTCTCCGGCCTGGCGCAGCTCCTCCTTTATAGCCTGCATTGCAAAACGGGCATCCTTGGCTTCGGCGGTGGCCTTCCCCAGGTCTTCTCGCTCCGCTAGGCGCTCCTTTTCAAGAACCTCATTGCGGTCGGTAGCATCTTTAACTTCACGGCCATTTCGGCCATCTCCTCCCTGCTTCGGCAGTGTGCAGCCCTTTCGGCTTCTAGCTCTTCGGCCGCCCTCGAGGCAGCCGCATCACTCCTTCTGGCTTGCTCCTTGGCTTGAGCAAGTTCTGCCCGAAGGCTCTCCACAGCAGCGGCACCATCTGCATTTAGCACACATGTTGTAAGGAGTGGGCTTCGGCTCCCTTACTAGGTGATCACGGAGAAAAAACCTACCTTGCGACTCGTCAAGTCGTTTATTGACCAGCGCGATGTCCGCATCCGCAACGTTGAGCTGCCGCTTTAGTTTAGCAACTCCATCAGTCTGGCTAGCCACCGAACTATCCGCCACCTGCTTAGGAAAGGCGAATATCAATACCTGGGATTTTGATCCTTGGCACACTGTCGTTCTCGACACCCTACCGAGTCTCAGGGGCTACTATCTATACAGGGCGCACTTTATGTGTAAAACTGTCAAAGGGTATGTCATTTTTACGTACCTCAAACCCCGCCAGCAAACTCCTGACGGCATCACGCAATCCGCCTTTGGCGGATGAAATTCTTCCAATCACCGTACTCATTAGTGTACGGTGACCTTCTGAGATGGACGCCCTCTCAAGCAGATCCTTCAGCTCCCCCGGCCGCACACCAGTTAGTGCCGAACTATTCGGCCCTGTCGGACTCGGGGATACCCTCCGTGATGACACTTCAGGCTCGTCCGCCCTATCCGATGGTGCGGCAGATGGAGGCGTCTCGCTCTCCATCATCTCCGGACGGAGTTCCCCCGAAGACGAGCTCATCTGAGAAGGACGGAGATCCGAACTACAAGGTAAAAACTTAAGTTATCCTTAGAACCACAAATAGGGATGTCCCTTATTACAAAACTCCCTTTTTTCTACTTACGACTCGCTGGAGGGCTGATTCTTTAGGGGAGACTGTGCGGCCGGAGCCTCTCCGGACGCAGGACCCTCTGGTGAAGATCTCTTCCCCCGCTTCGGGGCTTTGGCCTCCGGGTTTTCGGAGGCGGTCCTCTTCTCCCCCTGGAAGGAGGGATTCTCGATCCCCCCTTCCTCAAAAGCCTCCTTGGTTGAGGCGGTAGTTCCTCTGTTCTCCCCTTCGCCTTCCTCTGAAGGCGCAACCTCCAGCATCCTGACCAGCACGGGATCCGGCGCGGTCTCTGGGAGGGGGGCCGGACACCGTATCAGTTTTGCTTGCGCTATCCACTCCTGTTTAGAGGGCAGTTGGTCAAAAGGCGAATCATAGAAAGGCAAACAAACAGTATGTCCGGACACGGAGCTACTTACTTGTGTATCCGGGCGATTGCAGCTTAGGCCGGCGTCCTCGGTCAATTCCGGACACACCTCTTGTGATCCGAAGAACAATTTGTACATCTCCACGGGTGTCGTACCCATGAAGTGTTGGAGAATTCGTGGTCCCTCCGGATTAAACTCCCACAACCGGAGAGGGCGGCGTTTGCAGGGCAGGAGACGCCTAATCAGCATGACCTGCATCACCACGACCAGATCGATCTCCCTCGCTTGGAGGTCTCGAATCCGGCCCTGCAATAGGGGCACGTCCTTTGACGGCCCCCAGTTGAGCCCTTGGCTGACCCATGACATCAGCCGCTGTGGAGGGCCCGAGCGGAAGATGGGCGGCGGCTTCTGCCTGCTGCCCCTGGGAGCGGTTATGTAGAACCACTCCTGCGGCCACAAGCCGAGCTCCTCCTGGAAAGAGCCCTCGGGCCATGGAGCGTCGGCCCTTCTGCTCACAACCGCCCCGCCGCACTCTGCTTGACGCCCCTCGATCATCTTCGGCTTCCACGTCGAAGGTCTTAAGCCACAAGCCGGAGTGAGGGGTGACGCGGAGGAAGGCTTCGCAGACGACAATGAATGAAGAAATATGGAGGATGGACTCCGGAGCCAAGTCGTGGAATTCCAACCCATAGTAAAACATGATCCCTCTCACGAAAGGATCCATCGGGAAGCCTAAACCCGGACGGAGGTGGGATACAAACACAACATACTCGCCGGGCTCGGGGGTGGGGATGACTTGCCCTTCGGCGGGCAACCTGTGCGAAACCTCGTAAGTCAGGTACTTGGCCACTCGCAACTTTAGCACGTCTTCCTCCGTGACGGAGGAGGGCATCCATCGGCCCTATAGGTCGGAGCCGGACATTGTTGAAGGTCTGAAGCACTCAAATCTGAGGCTTTGGGTGTTGGAACTCGGGGCGAGGAGTAGATTCCATTGAGGATTGAAGAAAAGATACAAGCCTTGGTCCCATTATAAAGAGGGAGAATACCAAGAGCCGTCCCCATGACCGTTCGGGACTCGCCTCCTATAGAGGGGTCGTGGCGATGGGCGCGGTTAGGTTACCCACGTCCGTATTGATGGGAATCCCAGAATAAGGGGAGCACGATCTCTGCTTCGACAAGACGTGCCAAGGAAACCGCTTCGCTAAACGCGCTGAGGTGGTATAATAAAAAAACGATTCAAGTAAAGGCTTGGTGGTGGTATGACGTCATGCCACAAAATACGTCAGCAGATTGAACTTGTGTACATATTATTCCCTCTACGGTGGAATGTGGAATTTATTTTTGCAGAGCCGGACACTATCCTGGTGTTCACAATCTTCTATTAATTATTCGAAGGAGGAACCCGCCTTGCAATGCCGAAAAATATGCGCGCCGGACTCATCGTCATTGAAGCCTGGTTCAGGGGCTACTGAGGGAGTCCTGGACTAGGGGGTGTCCGGACAGCCGGACTATCATCGTCAGCCGGACTCCAAGACTATGAAGATACAAGATTGAAGACTTCGTCCCGTGTCCGGATGGGACTTTCCTTGGCGTGGAAGGCAAGCTTGGTGATACGGATATGTAGATCTCCTACCATTGTAACCGACTCTGTGTAACCCTAGCCCTCTCCGATGTCTATATAAACTGGATGGTTTTAGTCCGTAGGACACAACCATTACAGCAATCATACCATAGGCTAGCTTCTAGGGTTTAGCCTCCTTGATCTCGTGGTAGATCCACTCTTGTACTACCCATATCATCAATATCAATCAAGCAGGAGTAGGGTTTTACCTCCATCGAGAGGGCCCGAACCTGGGTAAAAACATCGTGTCCCTAGTCTCCTGTTACCATCCGCCTAGACGCACAGCTCAGGACCCCCTACCTGAGATCCACCGGTTTTGACACCGACATGGACCTTTATTATGCAGTCCGTCGCTTTTATTACTTCCACAACAAGTTCGTACAAAGCTTACTTTCTCTGCACTAATAAGTCATACATATTTAGGTAGCAACTTTTATTGCTTGCACCGATGACAACTTACTTGAAGGATCTTACTCAATCCATAGGTAGGTATGGTGGACTCTCATGGCAAAACTAGGTTTAAGGATATTTGGAAGCACAAGTAGTATCTCTCCTTGGCGCAAGGGATTTGGCTAGCATGAGGGGGAAAGGCAACCTCAACATGTTTAGAAGGTCAATGAAAATATACTTCAACTGAGATGCCGGAAAACATAAACCTTTACATTGTCTTCCTTGTCCAACGTCAACTCTTTTAGCATGCCATACTTAATGAGTGCTCCCAATTATAGAAGGTGTCCAAGATAATATATTTATATGTGAACCCCTCTTTCCTTATCACTTACTATTAATTGCAACGATGACCAAGGCTACGCTCATCAACTCTCAACATATTTTATGCCTCATACTTCCTATGTGTGAAGTTATCACTATCCATAAGATCAATATGAACTCTTTTATTCTTTCTACTTTCTCAAGATCATGGCAACAAAGCAAAGCCCTTGACTCAACACTAATCTTTATTATAGATAGCTCACGGACTCGATTACAAAAAGAGATCACAAAGCAAAACTAAAACTACTTGATATCAAAACTTCAATCTACTAGATCAAGATACTACTAAAGGGATCGAACTAAATAAAGCAGTAAAGATAAGAGTGTGATGGTGATACGATACCGGGGCACCTCCGCCAAGCTTAGAAGTTGCCAAGGGGACTGCCCATACCCATGTGATTATTTCTCCTTCACTGTTGGTGTTATGATCTTCTTGGCGATGATGCCCTTTAGGATACGGTTCTCCTCCTCGAGCTTACTGACTTGTTGTTTGAGGTCCATAATTTCTTTACGGAGCTTGCCCGTAACGGCCAAAGCTCCTTTTACCCAAGGATGCTGCATAGCTTCTGGAGAACAAGTGAAACTCTTTTTCATATTTTCATAAGAAAGAAATCTAGAGTTGGAAGGAGTGACCGAAGTAGGGACAGCCAGGCTGGGTAGCTCCCCCATAGTGAATTCTGCTCGGAGATGAGAGGTAACTTCTTGGTCCTCCTCCATGGCATCTATCCTTTTCAAATCAGCCTCCATCTCATCCTCCGTTGATGGTCCAAAGTGATAGGCATCGCTATTTCCTCCGCGGCCTGGCGTTGGGTGAGACACTCGACTCTCCCCAACTGACTCTTGAGAAGACATCTTGCTTTATTCTGTAACAGGAAGAGCTCGAAACGAAAACAAAGGATATTTGCGTGATACGTTGGTCAAATCCTTCGGGAGTATATATAATGAATTTTTACCGACCAAAATACGTAATGTGCAAGAAAACGGAGTCTAGGAGGCACACGAGGTGCCCACGAGACAGGGGGCGCGCCCAGTAGGGGGGGCGCGCCCTCCACTCTCGTGGGAGCCTCGTGTCCCTTTCATACTACTTCTTTCTTCCTAAAATTCTTAAATATTCCAAAACTGATAAAAATTGCCATTAGAGTTGTTTTGGAGTCGGTTTACTTACCGTACCACATACCTATATCTTTTTGGAGTCTGGAACGTTCTAGAAAGTGTCCCTTATGTATTCCTCAGGGGTTACGGTTTCAATAATATTGGTTTCAACATTGATAGGATTACCTGAAATATAATGTTTAATTCTTTGACCGTTTACCACCCTTGGACTTGTGCCTTCGAAGTTGTTGATTTTTATAGCACCAGAATGACAGACCTCCTCGATAACGTAGGGACCTTCCCATTTTAATAGAAGATTTCCTGCAAAAAATCTTAAACGAGAGTTGAATAATAACACATAATCTCCTACGTTAAACTCATGCTTTTGTATCCTCTTATCATGCCAGCATTTGACTTTTTCTTTGAATAGCTTGGCATTCTCATATTCCTGGGTTCTACATTCATCAAGTGAGCTAATATCAAACAACCTCTTCTCACCAGCAAGTTTGAAGTCATAATTGATCTCTTTAATAGCCTAGTATGCTTTATGTTCGAGTTCAGGAGGTAAATGACACGCTTTTCCATAAACCATCTTATAAGGAGACATATCCAAAGGATTTTTGAATGCAGTTCTATAGGCCCATAATGCATCATCAAGTTTTTTGGACCAATTCTTTCTAGATCTATTCACAGTCTTTTGCAAAATTAATTTGAGCTCTCTATTGCTCAACTCTACTTGACCACTAGACTGCGGATGATAAGGAGATGCGATTCTATGATCGACATCATACTTAGCAAGCATCTTACGAAAAGCACCATGAATAAAATGTGAACCACCATTAGTCATAAGATATCTAGGGACTCCAAACCTCGGAAAAATGACTTCTTTAAGCATTTTAATAGAAGTGTTATGATCAGCACTACTAGTTGCAATAGCTTCTACCCACATAGAAACATAATCAACAACAACTAAAATATGTGTATAACCATTAGAGGCAGGAAAAGGTCCCATCTAATCAAAGGCCCAAACATCAAACGGTTCAATAACAAGAGAATAATTCATATGCATTTCTTGTCATCTACTAATGTTACCTATTCTTTGACATTCATCACAAGATAAGACAAACTTACGAGCATCTTTGAAGAGAGTAGGCCAATAAAAACTAGATTGTAGTACCTTGTGTGCAGTTCTATCTCCAGCGTGGTGTCCTCCATAAGTTTCAGAGTGACACTTACGTAGAATCTATTCCTGTTCATGTTCAGGCACACAACGTCTAATAACACCATCTACTCCTTCTTTATAAAGGTGTGGATCATCCCAGAAGTAATGTCTTAAATCATAAAAGAACTTTTTCTTTTGTTGGTATGTGAAACTAGGCGGTATATATTTAGCAACAATGTAATTAGCATAATCAGCATACCAAGGAGCAGTACGAGAAGCATTGACGACCGCTAATTGTTCATCAGGAAAGCTATCATTAATAGGCAGTGGGTCATCAAGAAAATTCTCTAACTTAGACAAGTTATCTGCAACGGGGTTCTCATCTCCCTTTCTATCAATAATATGCAAGTCAAATTCTTGGAGCAGGAGAACCGATCTAATGAGCCTAGGCTTAGCATCTTTCTTTTCCATAAGATATTTAATAGCAGCATGATCAGTGTGAATAGTAACTTTGGAATCAACAATATAAGGTCTAAACTTATCACATGCAAACACAACTGCTAAGAACTCTTTTTCAGTAGTAGCATAATTTGTCTGGGCAGTATGAAGAGTCTTACTCGCATACTTGATAACATTCAATTTCTTATCGACTCTTTGCCCTAGAACAGCACCTACAGCATAATCACTAGCATCGCACATAATTTCAAAAGGTAAATTCCAATCAGGCGGCTGAACAATAGGTGGAGTGATCAAAGCTTTCTTAAGTACTTCAAATTCTTCTACACAATCATCATCAAAGACAAAAGGAATATCTTTTTGCAATAAATTAGTCAGAGGCCTAGAGATTTTAGAAAAGTCCTTAATGAACCTCCTATAAAAACCGACGTGACCACGGAAACTTCTTATACCTTTTATGTCCTTGGGACATGTCATCTTTTCAATAGCATCAACTTTGGCTTTATCAACTTCAATACCTCTCTCTGAGATCTTATGCCCCAAGACAATACCTTCATTAACCATAAAGTGACAATTTTCTGTCAGGACCCCGACTCAATGCCACATCGATCTAGCATGTAACACCTCATATCACTTTGCGGCCTCACGCACGGTATCCCCACGGGTGTCGCCTTACCTTTGCCCGGGACCATTTGCGCCTTTTGGCACACATATATGATAGTGTCGCTAGCATCCATATGATAAGGAGCCCAGGCTGACATGGCTAGTCGTAAACCCAAAGTGGCACAAACTTACAGGGACAGGCATCCATGACCCAGCATGCACTGGGCTAACAGGACTCCGGTGAACACGGCTGTAGCGGGCTAACAGGACTACGGTATTCATCGCGTGACATTTCCCCGAAGGGACAGACACAAGAACGAAGAAGGACACATGCCGGCCAGCCTGAGTGTTCCGGAGCAGTAGCAAGCTACCAGGGCTCAGTGGAAGCACTAGGAGACATTTCCTGGTAAGAGAGGCTACTAAAGATAAACAACTAGATAGTCAGATCCCACACATAGCAATACACATTACATGTATGCATAACATGCAAGTATGTGTTGTACAACATGGCATCACAGCATAACTCAACAACTCATATAGATAAGGCTCAAAGAGCCATCATAGCATTTATTGCAAGCAGGGGTCACAAGACCCATCATACAGAGCATACAAGCAACAAGCGGAAGCATTACATGTCTGGGTACAGACATCTACAAATGAAAAAGGCTGAAGAGCCTGACTATCTACAACATCCGATCAAGATCGTAGCTGAGGTACAAGCTACGTGTCGAAGTCCACAAGACACTAGTAAGACCGAAGTCTCTGCTGCAAAAACATAAATAAAGCAACATGAGTACAAAGGTACTCAGCAAGACTTACATCAGATCCTATCATACATGCATTTGTATCAATAGGGTAATGTGGGGTTTAGTTGCACCAGGCAAGCTTTGACTCTGTGGCTATCCTGTTCTATGACTACCAGAACTTCTTTGAGGTGATATGGCGCACACGAGTCCACTAATCACCACACAATACACTACTATGGATTCATCCCCGTCTCCCTACGAGAAGGCCATCCATAGCACTCACACTTGTCTTGAGCATTTTATAGTATCCACTTCAAGTTATCTATGTACCATGTAAGCATCCAAGAAGTCCATAACCGCGGACCCGGCTATTCGAATAGATCATGTTAACCCTGCAGGGGTGTACTTCTTCACACACGCTCTCGCCACTTACCGCCATGTACACGTCATGTATCTCGGCAACCTTCAAGCGGAAGCCTGGCGAGGGTGTCAGCCACGACCTGACTAACCACACAAGACTCTAGCCCAGGTTTATCGCCTATTCGGGTTCCATCCACAAGGAGATCCGGCCGGGGTGTCGCTCACGGCCCCAAACGATGTGAACAGGGTTCCCAAGCCCACCTCGCCGGATGGATCTACGCTTGTTACACCGTGCCACTTGTGCCTAGTCTGTCCCAAGCCCACCTGGCCGGGTGCCACTTGGTAGACTACTAACACTACCTACAAACACCAGAAACTAGTTGCGACTCCTGGACAGAGATCAAGTTGGTTAATAAGTCGAGAGAGTCAATTAAGGATCCCAATGTGTGGTAGTATCGAGTCATTGGACAACATACATAGAACTCAGTGCTTAAGAACGGTTCCAGTGAGACAACCCACCATGTACTCCTACATGGCCTCTCACCGCTACCTTTACCAAATCGTGTTCACACACTTAACTCTCAGCATCAGAACATATCGTAACACTCCAATTCATTCCCAATGAATCAGACCTAACAAAACTCTAAGCAATAGTAGGCATAGCATGGTAGGAACAAAACATGGGCTCAATCAACTCCTACACATGCTAGTGGGGTTCAACTATTTACTGTGGCAATGACAGGTCATGCAGAGGAATGGGTTCAACTACCGCAGCACAAAGTAGCAGATGAATCGTTGTTGTCCTAATGCAATAACTGAGAGCAGGAGCGAGAGAGTAGGATTGTATCGGAATGAACAAGGGGGTTTGCTTGCCTGGCAGATCAACAGGGTGGCACTGCTCCTCAGACAGGTACTCTGGAACACTCTCCGGAGCAGGACCTATCAAGAAAGAACGGTGTCGGCAACCAATAAACAATCATATGCAACAATATGATGCATGAACATGGCATGAATATGTGATGTTGTTTGAGCTAATGCAGCTAGCATTCATTTGCTTGAAGTCCATTTGAATCAAGAATTCAAATGCAACCCCAAGCTAAGTCTTTATAAATGCCATTTACATGTTTTCACTTATACAGTAGGTATAAGTTGGTTTGTCATGCATGAAACTAGTACAGATGGAAAGATTGCATTTTTCTGATAATTTTTCATATATAAATTATTTCAATCTGAGTTACGGTTGAATTTCTATGATTTTTTGAAGTTTGGCTAATTTTCTGGAATTCCTGATTTAAATTAAATCCAGAAAATAAATAATTGCATCAGCACTGCGTCACTATGACGTCAGCAAGTCAACTGCGGCTGATCAGGTCAAACCTGACATGTGGGGGCCACACGTCAGTGTTATAGTTAGTTAACAGAGGTTAGTTAACTTTAAACTAATCCTAAGCTAAACTTAGCCGAGCCGGGCCCCACATGTCACTGACCCACACGGGTCAAAGCTGGGTCAACAGGGGGGGTTAGACCGGGTCAACCCCACCGGCGTTTAGCCACCGGCGAGGCCGAACGCGGCGGAGGGGCTCGGGATCGCCGTTGCGGCGACCATTCAGGCGGCGGAGACC
This sequence comes from Triticum aestivum, assembly GCF_018294505.1. Lineage (NCBI taxonomy): Eukaryota > Viridiplantae > Streptophyta > Magnoliopsida > Poales > Poaceae > Triticum > Triticum aestivum. The sequence goes on along the minus strand of NC_057801.1, from coordinate 222,654,408 downwards.
ACCTACGCGAAGCCCAGGCTCGCGCGCATCCAGTGGGACATGCGGGATGCTACGGGGGCGGCGGAGCTCGCCAGAGCGAAGCTCGAGGCGGCCGCCGGAGTCGGCCGGGTGCGTGCGGGTGCTGCAGGGCATGACGGAGCTGCGGGCGGCGGCGTTGGCCTTCTAGGAGGCTACTAAGCGCGGTGGCAGGTGCAGGCACGGGCTGCGGTGGCTCTGGCCACGACGGCGAGGAGCTGCGGTGGCGATGGCTTCGGCCATGGTGGTAGCGACGGCTACGACGCGAGAACGAGGGGAGAAGAGAGGGGAAACAGGGAGATGCTCAGGGCGATCACGCAGAGCAGCACAGCGGGCTCGGGGGAGACCTGGTGACGGTGAATCGACGGCGGCGGACGGCGGAGCCCGAGGAGGTAGATGATGGTGATGGCGGTGATGGAGGCCGTCCGGAGGTGCGTGGCTCGACGAGGAGGTAGCCGGCGACGTGGCGGAGCTCGTGGACTCTACGGAGGGGCGAGGGGAGGCCGGTGGCTACGGCAACGGCGTGCGGCAGCGACGACAGCGTTCGGTGAGGTGGGGAAAAGGCGAGGGAGAGAGCAGGGGGGAGAGTGAGAGCAGTCGGGGCATCGTGGCGACGTCCGGGGCGTCCAGGGCGACGAGAGGGGGAAGCAGGAGGTGGCGGGGAATGTGGCCCCGGCCGGACGCGTGGCCGCGCGCGCCGGCGCATGCCCCTGCCTTCTGTCGTCGCCAGGAGGATGACGGTTGGCGGTTGGGCCAGTGGGCCGCGCCACTGGGCCAGCTGAGGCGCCTGATGGCCGTAGGTAAGCGCCAGGTAAGCTTTTCCCCTTCTTTTGTTTTCTGTTTTCTATTTTCTGACATTTGTTTTGATTTAGTAAAATAATACTAAATCAATTTATTTTCTTATGCCAATTTTTGTAGGGTCTAGTGGAATTATTCCAGAGCTCCTCAACTACTGGCATAATTTTTGGACAACATTTTATATATATAACAATATATATCCAAAGCAAATAACTATTGCATTAATTCCAAATGCCCAAAATAAATATTTATGAGCTCCTAAATATTTTGGTTGATTTTTATCTCTGCCCAATATTTTCAGAGAGAGACATGAACATTTTCTTGGACCTTTTTGGAGCAATTTTTATCTGGGTCATTTCCAAAAATGATTTCTAAGGGTTTTACAAATCCCCATTTCACATTTAAATGAAATTTAAACATGATGCACACATGAAGGGATAGCCTAGGTCATACCAGATCTAGGGATGTGACAACTCGCCCCCACTGGAAAGAATCTCATCCCAAGATTCAGGGGTCGACGGAAAGAAAGTGGGGTACTCCAGTCGAAGACGATCTTCTCGTTCCCAAGTAGCTTCTCTTTCGGAATGATGAGACCACTGAATCTTGAGAAACTTGATGTTATGACGTCGAGTGACACGCTCTGCTTGATCAAGAATGCGAACTGGGTACTCTCGGTATGTGAGGTTATCTTGGAGATCAAGCGTTTCGTGGTCCACTCCGCGGATAGGATCCGAGAAGCAACGCCTGAGTTGAGAGACGTGGAAGACATCATGAACTCGAGAAAGATGTGGGGGTAGTTCCAACTGGTAGGCAACCTCTCCTCGTTTAGCGAGAATGCGAAAAGGACCAATGTAACGAGGAGCCAACTTGCCCATGATACCGAAACGATGGGTACCCTTCAAAGGAGTAACCCGAAGGTAAGCTTTGTCCGTTTCCTCCGTTTTGTGGTACGCCACACCCCTCCCGATCAACAGGACCCCGTTCCGAATGTAGGAGGTCCGTTTCCTCCGTTCTGCGGTACGCTAGGCCTCGTTTCCATCGCCTGTTCTGTCCAAGCCCTCCCGATGAACACGACCACGCATTCCGTTCCGACCCAGCCGGTTGGCTCCCCATGAACACAACGATGACGCTATTTCTCCGTTCCGACCCAGCTATGTACCTATGCGCGGGTAGGCGTTTGAGACCCCGCCCGTATGTACACATACGTGGCCGTATTTTCTTTCTTGCACCCTGGCCCCTGTATGTACGTGTACATGCTACGTGCACGCCTCTACTACGACACGTGCGCGCCTCTACAATGACCAGTATGTACGTACACGTTCGTGACCAGAATGACAACGCTACGTACGCTTCGACCAGTTGGATCCCGACTGTCAGGCACTTCCTTGCGTGCGAAAATGTAGCTGGGGGGTCCTAGCACTCAGAGGGGCGAATTGTTTTTTTTGCCCGGACGCACTTCCTTGCGTGCGAAGGTGTAGCTGGTGGGTCCCAGCAGTCAGGGGGAAACGTTTTTTTTTCGCGAAATACGATGGCCCGTCCGATGGGTCCCCGCTGTCAGGTGGAGGAATAATTATTTTCCACGTAATAAGGAGGCACTTCCTTGTTGCGGCCGTGGACCCAGCTGTTAGCCTCTCCACATATAGTCCATGTTCGATGGAAGTCGTTCCTTGACCATGTTGACCATGCCGCGCCGAGAGCACCAGTGCGGTGGACGACGGCGAGGCCTAGGAAGGGGACGACGGGGAACCGGGGAAGACGCGGCCGTGGAAGCCCGCGCCGAGAGGAGTACGAGGGTTCACTGGTTCGGCTGCGGTGTGAGAAGGCCGTCGCCGCAGGCCCTGGCCAGCGGTGGAAATAGTAGGGGGCGGTGAGGCCTCCGCGGTAGCACATCCGGCCACGGGAGGCAGGAGCATGCGGCACGACCGGCGCTACTTTGGGCGGCTGGAGCAAGAAGACCAGAGGTTGAAGAAGCACTACGGCCGTTGGATGGACATTGTATGGTCACTGGAGCTAGAATCGTTTATATTGACTAAGTTGACAAAGCCCTCCGTCCCTATCAACTTAGTAGGCCCACAAGTCAGCCTCCCACCAAGGTGGGTCCCAGCTATCTAGGGGGTATTCATTTTTTTGTGCGTAATAAGGAGGCACTTTCGGTGGGTCCGAGCTGACAGCAGGGGGAACGTTTTTTTCGCGAAATACGGTGGCCCGTCGGGTGGGTCCCAGCAGTCAGGGGCAAATGTTTTTTTCACGAAATACTGGAGGCCCATCCGGTGGGTCCCTGCTGTCAGGTGGAGGGATAATTATTTTCCGCGTAATAAGGAGGCACTTCCTTGCGTCTGCCGTGGACCCAGCTGTCAGCCTCTCCACGTACATTATTCTTCCGATGGAATCGGTCGTTGACCACATTGACCATGCCGCGCCAAGAGCACCACGGCGGTGGACGACGGTGAGGCCTAGGAAGGGGACGATGCAGAGCCGGGGAAGACGCGGCAGTGGATGCCCACGCGGAGAGGAGTATGAGGGTTCACTGGTTCGGCTGAGCGTCCGTCGCTGCAGAATAACAGGGGGTGTGGGTGAGTGGAGTGGAGGGATGGCCTGGCCAGTGGTGGGAGTACTATGGGGGCGGTGAGGCCTCCGCGGCAGCATAGCCGACCACGGGAGGCAGGAGCCAGCGGCATGACCGGCGCTGCTTCGGGCGGCTGGAGCAAGAAGACCAGAGGTTGAAGAAGCACTACGGCCGTTGGATGGACATCGTACGGTCAGTCGAGCTAGAATCGTGCGTATGACTAAGTTGACAAAGCCCTTCGTCCCCGTCAACTTAGTAGGCCCACTATACTGGGTCCCAGCTAGCAGGGGGAGTATTCTTTTTTGGGTGTAATAAGGAGGCACTTCCTTGCGTGCGAAGATATAACTGGTGGGTCCGAGCTGTCAGCGACGATAACATTTTTTCACGAAATACAGAGGCCCTTTCGGTGGGTCCCAGATGTTAGGTGGAGGAATCATTATTTTGCGCGTAATAAGGAGGCATTTTCTTGCCTGCGGCCGTGGACCCAGCTGTCAGCCTCTCCACGTACAGTCCACTTCCGATGGATGTCGTTCATTGACCACGTTGACCACGCCACGCTGAGAGCACCAGGGCAGTGGACGACGGCGAGGCCTAGGAAGGGAACGACACAGAGCCAGGGAATACTTGGCAGTTATTTCCCACACGGAGGAGTACGAGAGTTTAATGGTTCGTCTGCCATCGCCACAGAATAATAGCATGTGTGGGACTGAGGGTGAGTAGAGGGATAGCTAGGCCAGCGATGGGAGTACGGTGGGGCAGTGAGGCCTGCGCTGCAGCACAGCCGGTCGCAGGGAGGAGGGAGCAGGCAGTCCCGCCGACGCTTGTTTGAGCGGCTCCAGCAGGAAGAGCAGAGATTGAAGAAGCACGACGGCTGTTGGATGGACATCCAACAGTATACAGGCCATCTGTGGAAAGCCTCAAATCTGTGGAAAATAGCATACAACCCATCTGCCATTATTTCAAATAGTTTACAGCCCATTTGCTAATTCTTACGGGTTTTTTTGGAGCCCATATTCTTTTTGTTAGCATTACAGCCCATATTGTGGACATAGTTAAAAATTAATACGAAATTTTGCATATGTCGGTGCGGTCTGAACTGTTTTTAATCCCGAAATTTCGAGTCACATTCAGATTGATTTTAAAAATAAATGTATATAAATATAAAATCCAATAAATTGTCCACGCATAAAAATCAATGGAATTTAAAATCTTGAAATGAAAAAAAGATATTTGAAACTAATTGCCGGTTTGATGTGTTTTAAAAATGTACAACCCATTTCTCATTACTGATAGGCCATTTTCTCGGCCTGCCGAATGAATCTCTCCTCGTCTAGCCCAACAGGCTTGATAAAGTGACTTACTTGACAAATCACAAAAAAACTGGGCTAGCCATTTTTAAAAATAAAAAAAACTACTGGGCTGGTCTGTGGTAAACAAAAAAGAAAAGGCTGTCTAGACAGGCCAAAGTGTCTCGCACAGCCCAGTTGACACCCTCCTTCCGTCTCAAAAACAATTTTTTGCAAACTTTGAAAAACGCCACTGCAGTTTGCAAACTTTGAAAAAAGCCACTGCAGTTTGCAAACTTTGAAAAACGCCACTCCAGACTTCAAAAAATGCCACTAGAAATGGCATGAAATGGCATTTTGCAAAGTTAGGAAATTGCAGTGGCATTTCTCGGAGGCATTTATCAAATTAACCCAAAAAAAATAACTGGGCGAGCTGCTGGGTCTTGGTGTCAGCCGCTGGTTGTGCAATTCTCTCATTTATTGACTACGTTGACAATGGCATGGGACCCAGATGTCAGAAATCCACTAGGAGGAGCCATTTTTTTATTGGCTTGAAATAAGGAGGCACTTGGTTGCGTACTGCCATGACCTTGGCAGGTCCCTGCTGTCATCCTCTCCACGTACAATCATCTCTGATTGTGTACGCGTCAACTTTCTAGGCCCACAAGTCAGCCTCTAAACCCGTGGAGGACAAATACAACCCATTTAAAAAAATAACAGCCCATTCCATACGTTCAAACGGAAAGTTCAACATTCAGAGCAAAGTAACAGGTCTGATCCACATATAGAGTACTGAACTTCCACGTTGACAGCCATCATAGCCAAGTTAACTATCTACTCCCACTAGACAAGTACTAACTTACTCTTAGCTAACTAGACGATGCCGGCGGTACACGCTAAACGCTGGCACCGGCGTCCTGTGCCTCACCTCGGACTTGCCAGAGGTGCGATAGGGCGTGTTGCTCGCGTGCATTGGCCCTTTCCACGTCGGCGTGGTCCACCGAAGCTTCGGCTTCCAAGCGGGAAACTCACTTGACGAGCTGGTAGTAAAAATCAGCGTCGCAAACGCGTGCGTGCCCAACAGCCTCTAGGGCTATTTGCCGGGCGCCGGCCTGCACGTAGTCGGCCCAGTTGCGGGTGCTCTGCTCGCGACTCAAAGCGTCGGTGCGCTGCTGCTCCATGTCCTGCTAACAGCGCAAATCGGCGATACGTTGTTCCTCCGCCAGGCGGTCACGCTCCAACAACTCCTTCTCCTCCGCCATGCGGTCGCGCTCCAACAACTCCTCGATCTGCGCATTTCCATCTACAGACAGATATAATGTCTCCTCCCTCTGTCTGCCTTCCAGTGAAAAAAGAACACTAGTTCCGGTGGTGACCCCCTCCGGCGTCGCCTACCGCGGACGGGCGGGGGCATGGCGGACGTGGCGAGCGACATCGGGCCGGTGGGGGCTTATGAGGATATGGCGAGTTGGGTCACGGTGGCACTGGAGAAGGCTGGGAAACAATACTTATAGGGGAAGGTAGCGCGACGGTCATCGGAATTCAATGCATAATGGCTTAGCGCGCCAGGTTTTGTGGAAAACTAGGGAAACTGAAATTGTGACTGTGTCGTCCCGTCCCGTCGGGGTCGCATGCCGGCATTACAGTCAATAATGATTTCACGGATTTAAAAAGCCCGCAACAATTAAAGCATATCTTTTTTCGCATCAGTTAGCTGCCTTAATTACGGCCGGCTGTATGAAGGCACTCAGAATCGCTCGCAGGCAGTACGCAAAGCAGCATGCAACGAGTCGCAGCCGACGGCACGCATGCAGCCACTTAAATCGCTGGAATTAATTAGGCTTAAACTTCTGCATGCCGTTAATTATTGCCATGCCTTGGTCTTGCTGCTTTGCTCACGGGACTAATAAACCTGGACGGAGGGAGCACCTTGGTTGGTGAGAGGTTGGAATTAAGCCCTGCAAACTGGAAAGGAGGTACTAGTACGTGTGTGATCCGCTATTTATTCGTGTAGGATCGAGTAGGTAGTTTCTTGAATTGAGCCCTACAAACCGGAAAGGAGGTAGTACATGCGTGATACGCTATTTATCCGTGTAGGATCGATAGTGTAGCTTGTCAGTTTCTTCAGAGGTAGGCATTTTTATCCGTGTAGGATCGATAGTGTGGCTTGTCAGTTTCTTCAGAGGTAGGCATTTTTATTCAAAAAACTACCACTTCGCATCTTGCGTCGCAAATAAAACTGCCAGGAGCACATTTGTAGGCTAGCTAGTGATCGATCAGTAACTTGAAAACACTGAGCGAATAGAAATAAGTAACTATTAATGCATCACAATGATTCACAGATCATATACAAATATGTAGCTCCAAAAGCAAAGATCAGCCACTTCGGATCTTGCGTCGCAACTAAAAATAACTAGTACGATTCCCATACATAAGATCAACATGTTAATGCATCTCAGTGATTCACAGATCATATACAAATATGTAGCTCCAAAAGCAAAGATCTATAAAAAACATCTGTTCTTCCTACTAACATGGATGCTTCTCTTGGCCAACATTCAGTACAGACAAATTTGTTTGTGAAGTCTACAATTCCTCTTGCAAACGTAAGTGGTTTCACCAACAGCTAGAAACATGAGAATGAACCACACATGATGGAGGAACATCCACTTCAATATGATTTGGTCTTCTCTAGATCACACCGTGAGACTATTTTCATAATACAAACTTTAACTTAGGGAAAATGATGCCCATTGTATAATCAGACCAAAGCAATGAAGCACCAAGTGTTGGCTAGTAAATAGTACAGTACTACTTTTGTGCAGTCCATGAAGTGACTATCCAATCTTTGTGTCTATTTTCAAATGGCACTGATGCAGTGACTATACTATTCTCTTGTGCAGTTCAACCAAAATTGCGGACACTTTGTTTGTTTGCCAAATAGCAACGGGCCGACATCTCCGTCTGCACAAATATCAAGTAGCTAGTAAACATATACCACACCATGTTCGCAGTGATGGAAGAGGTGAAATCTATACAACCGAAATTGAGCATCCAATCATTGAATCCTGTCCTGCACCTCCAATGTAGGTCCACCCTGCCAATAAATTCACATGCAAACCACTAGTATTACTATCTAATGACAGTAGAAAAAGAGTAGCAAGATAGTAGCAAACCATGTACCTTTGTAATGACAGCTCATAGTGCCACCAATTGGATATAAAGGTTTGGAAAAAAACATGCTCCTAATGTTGAACCAGTTGGACTTTTTGTGCAGCTCCACTAAAATCGAGCATCCCTGTTTGCATAGATATTGAAAGTGTGATTACTATAAAAGTGGCACTAGTTGAAGCATAGACTCACAAATATAAGGATTCCAATTTCTTAATGGGAAAAGGTAGCAAGACTATTTCTAACCACCTGTTTGAAGGAGTAAATAAAGCAACATCGGCTAATGTCAGGAAGGCATACATAGTTTTTTTCTGAAAAACTGAGCCATTCCTTACCTTTCCTCTTCTTTTAAGCAAATTTTGAGCAGTTCTACTAAAAGAAAATGCCATCACCGCCTTGACAATTTAGTTACACTGTTCAAAATGAAATGACTTAACATTACATCATGATGTCGGGTATGTAGTAGACAGGCATTAGAGACAAACATAACGACCTCCTTCGATAACATAATGAACATTAATTTTAACAAAGGTGTGACTAGCTTTACCAGGATAATTTGAGTGAACTCTACACCCTATGTTCCTTAATATAAGACATTTTCGCGGTTCAGTTTAAAGTACCCAAACATCTAGTATTTAGAAAAACAGGTAGTAGTTTTCTTGAGCACATATCTGGGAAAGCTTGCCACACTTTATTTATGTCCATATGCTAATGCAACACCATTCGAATACTAAAAATATACACTAATCCAGTGTCTAGTGCAACAGTAGAGTAGTTAGTTTATTACAGGGTACAATACAATGGTTTTACTGAATAGATTTCAATAAACTCTAGCACTAGAAGGTTTCTATAAGAATTAACAATACAAAATGTAAAGGTAACAAGTTTCAGCATTGGTATACTAGTTGTGCATGAGCATTAAACCAAATAAAGAAGTCTGAAGGTAACTAGCATTATTAACTAATGCCAGCATAAAAAATTGCAAACCATGTACCTCCAAGGTAAATATCATTTCGAACTCGGGGGGACCTTAAAAATTGCTATCCCAATCTTGATAATCGATCAAACATAAAAACTTGATCGAACGAATCAAGAGAACAACCGGAGGAGGAGGTGCCCACTCTTGACCTTTCCTCTTGTCTTCATAATTGTCTGTGTAGTTTAACCAAAATAAAATGACCTCAGCGCCTTGGCATTTTGGTGACACTATACAAAAAAATTAACTTATCTCATGAAAGTGAGGTATGTAATCTATAAGCATTAACAATGCAAAAATCTGAAGGTAGTAACAAGTTTCATCGTTGGTATACTGGTTGTGCAACATCATTAGAATGCCATAGCTGAAAAATATTTAATACATCCACAATCAATAGTTAACCCTGAAATGATCAAGTGACATTAAATGGCACTGCTTAAATTATCTGTGGCATTAGACTGAGAGCGGCACTAGTTAAATGTGGCACCACTTTAGTAGTAGCATTGCTTGACTTGACTGCTGGCGTTATACTAACAGCAAAAAAAGTGGCAATAAGAGCATGGGAGGCCCATTAGGACAGTGGGCATACCAGTACGATGTACCTCCATATACAGGCAGCATATGTGGATTACGTCCCATTTTTGTTCTCTTTAGCCACCTTTTTCCTATGTGAGGACAACAAACCGATCGACCTGGTCATTCTCTATTGCGTTGTCATGCCTTTCTACCCTTATTCAACCAAGAGACACGAGACTCGTTCCTTAGCTACTGATTTTCCCCTTTTCAACCTAGATGTGGGTTCGATGCCTACTCTCTTGGACAGTACAATCTCCCTTCCTTTCCTTATTCAACCCAGACATGCATTAGTCTGCATGAAGTAGGGTTTCCTTTAATGGTGCAAATTATTGTTTTCGTCTGCCTGGCCAGCAGAGCAGAGGATAGCAAATTGGGAAGATGGTGGAGTGGAAAAAGTTCCACATACAACGATGTGCCAGATGGGGCAATAGAACAAGGTTATGGTTCGAAAAGAGGTAGCATACCTGAGGGTCGGCGGGAAGTGGCTTCGCTCGTGGTTGTCGTCCTCCGCACACACTACGGCAGTGATCCCGCGTGGGGGCTAGGTCTGAGAGGACGGCCTTGTCGTCAGTGCATGACCTCGCTCGCCGACGACGAGTGCGTCCACACTGCACGTCCTTTTCTTCCCCGGCAGATCTGTGACCACTAGTGAGGAGGGAGAGAGGGCCCATCTTTTTTAGATCTGGAGAGAGGGTGGTAGTGTGAGAAGCAAGTGGGCAGCCCTTGGCAAGAAAGCATTGAAGCTCCAGCCTATATATCTTCTTTATACTACTAGTACTGGAGGTGGAGTAGTGGTAGAGTAGTTTATATTTTCTCTGCGTACAGTACCAATTAGTCGTGCTTCAAAACTGAACAGCACGCCATTAAAAAAATAAAGGCCGATAACTAATGCAGCACCTCGGGCCAACGTGGCTAGATCGCATTTTGCACGAGAAATTCAACAGCATGTTTCGTTGACATGTGGTCCCGTTCCACATATCAGTGAGACAGCGGCGAGTAGTAGGAGTATTTCCGAACCGACGTGTAGGCCGGGGCGCCCCTTCGTGAACCGTGGCAAACCGGCAACCGTCCACCGACTCTTCGCCTTTCCCTCTCGATTTGGAACTGTTGTCACATGCTCTTCCTCTTCCTCCTCCATTTTCCTTCATCCCTTCACCCTTTCTTCTACCATTGTTTGATCGTCTTCTCCATGGAGGGAACAGGACGGAAACGACCCCATTATTCTTGCCCCGATCTGAAAGATGACGTGGTGGAGGAACTCATTGATCGGTGCAACGTCATCACCTCGGCTAGCATGGCAGGTTCATTCAAGCCCATTCTTGACTCAACTAATAATATCATTACAAGGAACCCAATAGTCAAGGAGCGGTTTGATCTCCCCTATCTTCTTCGCCGTGACCCTGATGACTGGCGCCGTCACAACGGAGGCCTCGCCCTGTGCAAGTTGATGCTGCTTGATAATGAGACATATGATGTGAAGATGCCATCGCTTGAGGGCAAGGCTTGGGCAGGCGCAAATGGAGATTGGGTTGTTTACATTGGGTCCAACTGCAAGTGGGAACTCGTGAATGTGTACACTCGTGACCGGGTTCCACTTCCAAAAATCTCAGCAGACTTCCCAGAGGTTGAGCACACCGGTATTGTACGCACGTTCAAATACAATCATGGCGACTGTCTTCTACGGTAGATAGCAATTTCTTGAGTCCCCAACCGCTCTTGGAGTTACAACAACTATGAAGTTGTTGCTATCTTCGACAAGCTTGTTGCCGTCGTCAGTGGTTTGACTGGATGGATATTCCTCAAAAATCAGTTTCTGTACACGGATGAGTACTGTGATGCAATTCAATACGAGGGCCTTGTGTTTGCTGCCACCACTCGTGGCACTGTTTTTGCATGGCATCCTCGTTGTTTATGCATGTTTGCCTTCCACCGTAATTATAATTGTTCCATCCACATGCATGCGGGTTAGCAAGTTTCCCTTTAGGCTGGTCATAGTGGGGAGTAACTTAGACTAGTAACATGCATATGTTACTAGTTTATGTTACTACCTCTATAGTGCATAGTATCTTAGATTAGTATCATAGGTGGTCTCATTTATTGCTATGCATGACACGTTGTATCATCACATTTACTCCCTCTGTTCCATATTAGTTGTCGCTGAAACTGATGTATGTAGACATATTTCAGTGCTAGATACATCCGTTTGAGCGACAACTAATATGGAACGGAGGGAGTATTATGTTACGGTATCTACCTATGTTACAATAACCATCTCTCTCTTCCTTAATTGCCTGCCACATAAGCATGTTTGCGAGTCCCAAGTGCATGATACTACTTATGTTACCCCCACTATGGCCAGCCTTACTAATTAACCTTATTCTTGTGTTTCCAATGTCCTGTGCACATTCCACCACCTATACTTGAAGATTTTTATAACCAAGGGGGAGATGATGATGGTGATGATCACGAGCATGAGGACGAGCAGCGCCCATATACTATTTGGCGCCTGGCAACTAATTCTGATGGATCACCTCTTCTCGTGTGTATACAACCCACTGATGATGTTACTGCTAAGGAAGCAGGTGTAGTCTCCCATGGTCGCACTCTCTGGACCTATTACAACACCCGTTGCATGGTATTCGGGATGGATACTAGTGTGCTAGCGCCAACTCATTCTCCCTGGTACAGAATTGATAGTCTTGGAGAAAACTCGCTCTTCCTTGGACAAAACTATCCAATGATGGTGAAAGGCGATCCAACTGCTGTTGACACAACATTACTACCATTTATGAGAAGCAATTGTGTCTATACCTCGGATATTTGGGTGGTTCCCTACCCTGGTACTGATATAGTAGGCCGCTTCAGCCTGGATGATCATTCCTGCGTTGGTCTCCAGATCGACAATGGATGGCCCGTCCTAGAGAATCACTTGTGGTTCAAAGCAAGCGTTTCCAATGCCGAGGAATGGTTGAGTTGAAGTTCATTTCATTGGTTGTTATTTGTTGTGTGGTGAAAACTTTAGTATTTATAATGTATCCTCGTTGTCGATGTTGGTTGATGACCTATTGTATGTAATAAAATGATATGCCTGTGATAAACTTACTAAACTTATGAATGGCTTTCGAGTTGGTTCTGTGAGTGAGTGGTGCGACGAGCCAAAAAATATATTTTCTGAATACATAATTGTACGTGCATTGCAACAGGTTATCGGATGAGGCAAATCAACAATACTAGTACACTATTTGTACTAGCTTCACATGCTTCGCGCGTCGTGCGGGTGTTTTTACTATAGCCATACTGTACTACGTAACCAACACCTCGAATCCTCGATACTAGTAGTACTATATACTAGTAAGTACTCGTAGGAATACTAGGGTGGCATGGGCCAGAACAAGCATTCACGTCCACGAGTACGGCACACGCTACTAGCCCGACTTCCATCTAACACCATATTTCTTGGAGTCCGTGCTAGAGCAATCTCTTCAACCTCATCGTTTCTCTAACTCAGCCATCGCACGACGGGCGAGGTGGGGGTTTGCCGATAGTCGGTTTCCTTAACTGCGGTCCCACTTGTAAGGCCAACTGCAACGCACGACCCCAAACGGACCTCCGTTTTGCACGAACTCCAACGATAATTTTGACTAGAAAAGCAAGACCAAAGAAAACAAGAACCACAAGAATACATTTTACTACTCCTGTAAGTTGGATTAGTGCCTTCTCGATGCATTCATTGTTGATCTGCGGAGGCTCGATCTTGCATGCTTCTTTCCTCTTCGAGTGTAAAGAAGTAGACGTTGCTTCCTCGCATCTAGTCTCATGTCTAGCCTCAATTCTAGTACTCCCTCCGGTCCGTTTTTCTCCGCGTCTAAGCAGCAACACGCATACCAAGTAGGAGTATCAACAAGTGCACTAATCTCATCTATAGCCTCTATGCTAGCTAAAAGTGATAGAACATCTACTAAATTGCGCTCTATCAATATATGGATGTACTCTTCTTCCCAATACAAAAACTTGCATCCATTCTACTCCCTTCGTTGCACAATACATGCCTTCTACTCCCTCCGTCCAGAAATACTTGTCATCAAGATGAATAAAAGGGGATGTATCTAGATGTATTTTAGTTCTAGATACACCTCTTTTTATCCATTTTGATGACAAATATTTCTGGACGGAGGGAGTATTTGTCAAAATATATATGTATCTAGACATGTTTTAGTATATAGGTACATCCATTTTTGGACAAATGGAAGTCAAGTATTTTGGAACGGAGGGAGTACACAATAAAAATTTTAAGTTAGCACAACTAGTCTAATCCGAGTGCACAACCGAAGATTTGGTCGGGTTTTTCCTCCTTTTGCCGACACGTGGGACATCCAGCATCCAGGTCATGTCATGAAAGAAAATAGAGTGGTAGTTGAAGCCACGAGATGTGCATCTTGGGTTAAACTATAAATAGAATCTTACTACTCTTGAGTAACTCCAAAAGCGGCCACCGAAGATCTTTCTTGGATTTGTTTTTCATCACCAGCACATCGAGGTGAAAGATGTGCAGGTTCAGTGGGTCCGCTTGCGTTTTCACTGACATGTGGGACCGCATGTGAGCAAACAGACGAAGGGCTCCGCGCGTCCGCTGGCTGGCTGAGAAGAGAGATAGAGGAGTGCTTTGCACGGACTGCAGGAAATTTGTTCTACGTACTGTACCTCGGTATAGGCTCGATATAGTGGGTTGGCATGGGACATAACTAGCATTTACGTCTAGCAGTATGGCACATGCCACCCACACGAGTCCCATCCGACACCAATTTTCTTGGAGTCTTTTTTTTGAGAACCGCCATCAAGGCATTTTATTCATATTGGCGGATCACATCTGATTGTAACACATCAATCAGAAAGTATGGAGTTACACAAAAAGACAAAAATACTAATTCTAGACTTAGAGCTTCCTTAGCACATGTGTGAGCAGCAAAATTTGCTTCACGTCCAGTCCATCTCAACTCGAACCCCTGAAAGTTTTGGAGATATGTACGCATCTCCTTCACCAATTTTCTTAGAGTACGTGCTACAACCATCTCTTCTCGCTCCTGTTTTCTCAGCCATAACGTGGTGGGCGGGGTGGGGGTTTGCCGATAGTCGGTTTGCTCAACTATGGTCCCACTTGTAAGTGAAAATGCAACACCGCACGCATTCCCGCTTGAGCGGCGTCCCGGACCAACCATGTGGGGGGCGACGCGAACACGGTAGGCTTTTCCTTTTGAACTTGTAACTTGTAAAATTTGGTTCTGCTCCATGGTGCGATCGATAGATAGAAAATAATGATTTTGCCTAGAATAATGAGAAGTTTGGTTCTGGCACCATTCATGCATGGAGTACGTACGAAAATTATGAAGTTGATGCGAAAGGTAAGATAATTACTGTAGTATCATATACTACTACATGGATTTGACGGGAAGATAAAAATACATACGGATCCATCAACGACATCCTCATGCCCTAGTGCGCCGGGTCACCAACCGACGTGTGAGGAGCAGCGGCGTTGGCGGCAAGCTCAACGTGCTTCTGAACAGTGCCGTCCAAGGTTGCCGTGCGGTCCAAGAAGGCCAGCGTCCTATCGTCCTCCTCTTGCATGCGCGTAGACGTGGGTGATTATGTTGATGGTGTCTTGCTGCGCCAGGCGCTGCGCGGCGAGCGCGACCTCGAGGTGGACATTCTCCGGCGCGACAGTGGGCAGTCGTAGGGCCACTAGTGCGTCGAAGAGGTTCTCACCATAGTGGCCGTTGAGGGTGGCGGGCATCGCAGAGCCTGGGCGCGTCGGCTGGAGGCTTACGTCAAAGTCGTCCGCGAGCTTCTTGACGAAGGTGAACTTGTCGAGGAAATCGACGAGGACCTCGTCGAACAAGGAGACGAAGCTGTCATCCAAGCGGCCCCTCGCCCTGACGGCCTCAAGCAATACTACTTGGAGACGTTCCTCGTTGCCGGGCCGCAGGCCGGCGTCGTGGACCATCTGGCACAGCTGGCCGATGCTCGCGCTCATCGCCTCCATGGGTCTATCTTAGCTTCTACTACCTCCGTCCTTGTTTATTGGTCCCCTTGTAATCCGTGTCAAATTTTGACCACAGATTTAACTAAAAAAATGTTTATGCATGTTACTAAAAATTGTATCACTGAAAACTATGTTCAAATACGAATCCAAAAATATAATATTTGTTGACATGCATCAACATTTTGTTAGTTAAATATTTGGTCAAAATTTAGCACAAATTACAAAGGAGACTAATAAACCAGGACGGAGGTAGTAGTAGTCAACTGATCTTGCGATTCGAGTGATCACTCTTGCCCTTGGTTAGTGTGCATAGGTGCGTAGGATTTCGTACTACTCCTTGGCCCTCTACTGCACCTGCCTTTGGCTGTATGATAGGTGGGCCAGCCACCCCCCTAGGCCCACGTGTCATTCACCCAAAGGCAGTTGCTGTAAGTCAATGAAGCTGCGCCCCCTCCGTGCCGGTGCAGTATAGTGTAGGACCTTGAGAAGAGGTGTCTAGAGGGGGGTGATTAGACACTAAGTACCAAAGTTGCAGTTTTTAAGTTTCCTTAAGTTTAAGTGGAGTTTAGGCACAAGTTTAACATTCACAATACATATCAAGAAAGCATGCAAAGAGTATATGAGCAGCGGAAAGTAAAGCATGCAACTTGCAAGAATATAAAGGGAAGGGTTTGGAGAATTCAAACGCAATTGGAGACACGGATGTTTTTGGCGTGGTTCCGATAGGTGGTGCTATCGTACATCCACGTTGATGGAGACTTCAACCCACGAAGGGTAACGGTTGCGTGAGTCCACGGAGGGCTCCACCCACGAAGGGTCTACGAAGAAGCAACCTTGTCTATCCCACCGTGGCCGTCGCCCACGAAGGACTTGCCTCACTAGCGGTAGATCTTCATGAAGTAGGCGATCTCCTTGCCCTTACAAACTCCTTGGTTCAACTCCACAATCTTGTTGGAGGCTCCCAAGTGACACCTAGCCAATCTAGGAGACACCACTCTCCAAGAAGTAACAAATGGTGCATTGATGATGAACTCCTTGCTCTTGTGCTTCAAATGATAGTCTCCCCAACACTCAACTCTCTCTCATAGGTTTTTGATCTGGTGGAAAGAAGATTTGAGTGGAAAGCAACTTGGGGAAGGCTAGAGATCAAGATTCATATGGTAGGAATGGAATATCTTGGCCTCAACACATGAGTAGGTAGTTCTCTCTCAGAAAATGTATGCTGGAAGTGTAGGTTCAGTCTGATGGCTCTCTCCACGAATGAAGAGGAGGTGGGGGGTATATATAGCCTCCACACAAAATCTAACCGTTACACACAATTTACCAAACTCAGTGGGACCGAATCGTTAAACTCGGTCAGACCGATTCAGCAAATAATGTGACCGTTAGGATTTTTGGTGGGACCGAAATGCAACTCGGTGACACCGATATGGTTAGAGTTAGGGCATAACGTAATCTCGGTAAGACGGATTACACAAACTCAGTGAGACCGATTTTGGTAACAAGCTTTCTAGAGAGTTGGTTAGGCAAACTCGGAGGGACCGATTACTCAAACTCGGTGGGACCGATTTTGGTAATAAGTTATTCAGAGAGTTTGCATTGTAATCTCGGTAGTACCGATTGCTCAAACTCGGTGAGACCGATTTTGGTAATGGACATACACTAAGAGATTACAATCCCATCTCGGTGAAACCGAGATCCCTATCGGTAAGACCGATTTGCTTAGGGTTTGTGGCAGTGGCTATGACTTTTGGAATCGGTGGCGCCGGATAGGAAGAATTGGTGTGACCGATTTTGGCTTTAGGTTTAGGTAATTTATGGAAGTGGGAAAGCAGTTGAGGGTTTTGGAGCATATCACTGAGCACAATTAAGCAAGAGGTTCATTAAGCAACACCTCATCCCTCCTTGATAGTATTGGCTTTTCCTATAGACTCAATGTGATCTTGGATCACTAAAATGTAAAATGAAGAGCCTTGATCTTGAAGCTTGAGCCAATCCTTTGTCCTTAGCATCCTGAAGGAGTTCCGACATCCTTTAGTCCATGCCACTCCATTGTTGAACTTATCTGAAACATACTAGATAAAGTGTTAGTCCAACAAGAGATATCTTGACATTAATTACCAAAACCACCTAGAGAGCACTTGTGCTTTCAATCTCCCCTTTTTGGTAATTGATGACAACATACATCAAACCTTTAGATAAAGATATAAGGAATAGCAAGTAAAGCTTTGGAAAGACATTTAACAACCATAGGCTCCCCCTACATGTATGCAATCATGTGAATATGGAATATAGAAGCATGTGAGAGCATAACCATGATAGAGCAGGCAATGTGTTACATGTATCTTCGCCATATGCATCAGAGCAAAGAATATTAAAGAAAATACTTCATGCTCATGAGTACTTCTTGCAAACAGTATGTGCATCAGCAAGAATCCCTCATACACATGATTGTGATGCATATACTTACCTTGTAGTCTTGAGTTGGCTTGGGATGGGATGAACCTGTGTAAACAAGGTTAGATAACACAGATACATCTACTAGCCAGAGCAAACCAAAGAAACCACAAGAATACCAAGACTGGGATGACATGTAGAGAGTGAGTACTAGGTACCACATTGGATTAGATATGTCCCCAAGAGTAAAGATATGCAATGAATTTGAATGATTTCTTTCCCTTAGATGTCTTGCTCCACCTGAATCTAGCATGGGATACTGGGAGAAGATAGAGAATAGAAAATCAGAGCTGAAGAATCAGAGCTCAAAGATATGAGTGAGGATCAGAGCTAATGCATGCTAATGCAAATAAGCACCAAAGATCATATCAACATGTCTCTCCCCTCAAGAAGACATGTGGGCATCTCTCCTCTTGAACACCAAGCATCTGGGATCCTTGAGAAATACTTTCTACTGAAGTATTCTCTCCCCCTGGAGATCTCTCTCTCCCTTTTTAGGGTCTCTCTCCCCCTTAGGTTAAGAAGGTGAAAACTCTTTCTTTGATGTGATATCTCTCTAAATGATAAGCTTTGATGTTCTCTCTCTCCCCCTTTGACATCAATTTCCAAGAAGGGTCTTCTGGAATCTGTCTAATGGGTTTGGTCCTGGAGACACAACACAAAGCAAAGATAAAAATGTGATGGTTGTAGAGGACAAGATTCATTGAGTGGAGCTGGATCAAAAGAAACATAGAATGTGTGGCAAGATGTTTTCCTGATGTGAAATCAGTGGCACCGAGTGGTATGCTTCGGTTGTACCGAAAGGATTCGGTTGGGCCGAAAATAACAAATCGGTGAAACCGAGTTCATCTCAGAGAAAACACTTGTCACCTCAGCTCACTTAGACTAGTAAGATCTCACAAAGATTTGCAAGGAATTTACTAAAAGATGTGCAATGAATGTGATGCAAAAAATGCAGAGCAAACAGAAAGAAATCTAGATGAAGTTTTTTTTTGAAAGGGGAAACAAATATTCATGAGACAAATGCAAAAAAAACACAGAAAAGAACACAAGAGAACTTCATCTAAAGATGGTCGGCGACAAAGTCACCTATGTTAGAGTATATTGACTTAGGAGTCAAGTGAGATCACTTGATCATAGGTCATACTCATCGTTTAAGCTCAAAATGGGGTTGCCATTTTTTGTTTAAGCATCTTGATGTATTCACATCTTGTCGAGTTGCTTTAGATCATGACTTGGAGTAAAGCTTCTCTAAGATGGAATAGCATACCTCGGTTGGTGGTGTTGTCCGTGTAGTTGAACTTGTGCGGGTTTCTCAGGGTTGATGTTGCTCATCAAGAATTTGGAGCACCACTTGGAATTTAAGTCCATATTCCTACATGGGTTAGTTTTTTTTGCAAGGAAGAGCACTTGTGTATCCAAAAATGACAATCATGAAGCTTAACATAGAATTTGTCAAAGGATATGTTTGAGTGGTTCCGTGCTTCCTTGTCTCCAACCACCATAGTGTAAGGACTTGGTGATGTAGAGATTGCTCAAGATGTGAGTAGATTACAATCTCATGGAATTTGATTCCACCAAGTACCTACATGGGTTAGATAACATGCAAGATACAAATATATCCAAGACATAAGATTTTCATCATAAGAGAAATATCAAGGATTAGTCATAAGCTCATGTCTTGCATGTATCCAATGGAGTTTCTACTCCAAGTTTGAAGCATCAATGATGTTCAATTCTCCTCTTAACCTGCAAAACACTTTCTCATCAAGAAGTTTAGTGAATATATCCGCTAATTGCTTTTCGGTGCGAACATGCTTAAGATCAATGTCACCCTTAGCAACATGATCTCGAATGAAATGATGACGAACTTCAATATGCTTAGTTCGAGAATGTTGCACAGGATTATGACCAATTTTGATAGCACTTTCAATGTCACAAAGCAATGGAACATGTCTCACATATATCCCATAATCTTTAAGAGTTTGGGTCATCCAAAGTAATTGAGCATAACATGAACCAGCGGCAATATATTCAGCTTCGGCGGTGGATAAGGATACCAAGTTTTGTTTCTTGGAGGACCAAGACACAAGAGATCTACCAAGAAATTGACAAGTACCCGAAGTGGACTTTCTATTAACCTTGCCTCCGGCATAGTCCGAGTCGGAATAGCCAACAAATCGAAAGAGTCCCTCTTAGGATACCAAATGCCAAAGTTTGGTGTATGGATTAAGTATCTCACTATCCTTTTCACGGCCTTAAGATGACATTCCTTAGGGGCAGCTTGATATCGTTCACATATGCGCACACTTTGCATGATATCGGGACGTGAAGCACATAGATATAACAATGAACCAATCATAGAGCGATAAACCTTTTGATCAACCGGTTCACTTTCTTTGGTCAAATAAAGATGTACACAAGTAGGCATGGGTGTAGACATACCTTTGCATTCTTGCATATTGAACTTCTTGAATAAGTCCTTGGTGTACTTCGTTTGAGAAACAAAGGTACCTTCCTTAGTTTGCTTGATTTGCAACCGAAGAAAGAATTTGAGTTCACTCATCGTAGACATCTCAAACTTCTCCGACATTTGCTTCCCAAACTTTTCACTAAAATGAGGGTTAGTCGAACCGAATATAATATCATCAACATAGATTTGGCACACAAATAGATCTCCATTAACCCTTTTAGTAAAAAGAGTAGAATCAATTTTCCCAATTTCAAAGCCTTTTTCAATAAGGAACTTGGTCAAGCATTTATACCATGCTCTAGGAGCTTGTTTAAGACCATAAAGAGCTTTGTGAAGTTTGTAAACATGATTGCGTTTCTTAGGATTGACAAAGCCGGGAGGCTGCTTAACATAAACTTCCTCCTCTATTTCACCATTTAAAAAAGCACTTTTAATGTCCATTTGGTACAAGGTGATATCATCATGATTAGCATAGGCAAGTAAGATGCGAATGGACTCAAGTCTAGCAACGGGAGCATAAGTCTCACCATAGTCCATACCTTCGACTTGTGTGTAGACTTGGGCGACGAGACGTGCTTTGTTGCGAACTACTTGTCCATCTTCATCTTGCTTGTTGCGAATCACCCATTTTGTACCGATGATGTTGTGGTTGTTGTCGGGCTTCTCAACCAATGTCCAAACTTGGTTCCTTTCAAAGTTATGTAGCTCTTCATGCATAGCATTTATCCAATCCGGATCTTCCAATGCTTCTTCAACCTTCATAGGTTCAATGCTAGAGATGAAAGAATAGTTTTCACAAAAGTTAGCTAAACTAGTTTTAGAGCGAGTGATTCTCCCGGTTTG
The DNA here is from genome assembly GCF_018294505.1 of Triticum aestivum. Taxonomy (NCBI): domain Eukaryota; kingdom Viridiplantae; phylum Streptophyta; class Magnoliopsida; order Poales; family Poaceae; genus Triticum; species Triticum aestivum. Next base: position 222,633,207 of record NC_057801.1, on the reverse strand, counting down.
AATGTCATTGTAGATTTGCTCGATGGGATGATCTTTAGCAATTCTTGCTCGAACTTGTGAAAGCTTTTGCTTGGGTCTTCATCTTGTTCTTCTTCTTGGCCTTCTTCATTGTTGGCATTGTCGTTCTCTTGTCATGGTGGAGAAGGAGGTTGTTGACGTTCATCTTGATGCACTTCCTCGTTTTCTTCATCTTTGTGTGTCCCACTTGTGGATGCTTCCATGTCAACTCTTGGTTCACCTTGTCGTGAAGTAGAAGCTTCCACTTGGACGGACGAGGTACCCTGCTTCACCTCCGTTGGACGAACTCTTCCAATAGCCAAGTCTTGAATTGCTTCCGAAGGATCTTTGTCTCCTACATCAATTGGCAATTTCTCTACTTGCGAGCCGTTAGATTCATCAAACTTCACATCTACCGTCTCTTCAACCTTTCGGGTGAAATTGTTGTAGACACGGTAAGTGCGAGAGTTTGAGCCATAACCTAGTAGGAAACCTTCATGAGATTTAGGAGCAAATTTAGAGCGACGATGCTTATCAAGAATGTAGCACTTTGAGCCGAATACTCGAAAGTATCCAACTTGGGGTTTGTTACCGGTGAGGAGCTCGTATGCCGTCTTGCCGAGTAGCTTGTGAAGATACAAGCGATTTGGTGCATGACAAGTTGTCTCAACCACTTCTACCTAAAAGTGCTTCGGCGTCTTGTACTCATCAAGCATTATTCTCGCCATATGAATGAGCGTCCGGTTCTTCCTCTCAACAACTCCGTTTTGTTGAGGTGTGTATGTAGCCGAGAACTCGTGTGAAATCCCTTCTTCGTCAAGAAAGGTGTCCACATTTGCGTTCTTGAACTCCGTTCCGTTGTTGCTGCGAACCTTCTTGAGCTTTGTCGGAGTAATGGGCCACGGGTAGGCTGACCCGGGACCCTAGATCTTTCAAGACATCGGGGCAGGTCGCGCCCCTCCAGCCGAGTCCAGCTGGCGATCTCTAGAGAAGCCGAGTCCCAGATGGCGACCTCCAGAGGGGCCGAGTCCCAGCTGGCGATCTCCAGAGAAGCCGAGTCCCAGATGATGACTCCAAGGCAAGCCGACTCCAAGCTGGCGACCTCCAGAGAAGCCGACTATGGGAGTCGGCCCATGACACTTCATGAAGCCCAATGCCGGGTACGGTCACGACGTGGCCGTCCCTCCCTGCCTACGAGGGACTGGCATGGCTACAGTGAGCCGTATCGCCGGATGATCCCCGGTGAGGCGCGGCACTGTTGCCATGCCTGCCCTGACCTCAGCCATAGTGCGCGACGCACTGTACCCACGACGCCGGCCTGTACGGCCCGAAGATCGCGGGGCCGCCTTTCAGTGGGTAAACCGAAGGCGGCCTGGGCGCCCCGAAGACGGCCCTGAGGGAGTCGGCCTCCCTGGAGTCGGCCGCCTCCTCTTCAGGGCCCCGCAAGCCATTAACCAGATTGGATGGGGAATGGCGACAGTGATCGCCCGATAGACGGCGACACTATTGCCACGACCCAATGACCAAGCCTGCGTCATTAGGAGCGCCGCACAGTGTCAGGCCTGTCCGCGGGGCCCACCAGTCGGTGGGCCCCAGAAGCCGGCGGGAAGGACGGCGGTGCGAGAGACAGACGGCTGGGGCCTGCACCCATCCAGATTACCATTGTACCCCCGGGGGGTAGGCCTATATAAACCCCCCCAGGGCACCCATGCAAAGGTTTTGGACCTTGATAGAGTTAGACCAGATAGCCCAGGGAGGGAGAGAACTAGCCTTGCTCTCTCCTGCCTCCCGATACAGCTCCAGGAGCACCATTGTAGTCACCTTGCTTTAGTGACCATGCGGAGACCCCGCAGAGCAGCAGTAGGGGTGTTATCTCCCCGGAGAGCCCCGAAGCTGGGTAAGATTCGCCGGCGTGCATGTGTCGGTGTACTAAAGTAGGGGTACCTTAGTACCCCGAACCTGTGCACGGGCAGTCGTAGCGCCCCGCGGCAAGGCTTGCCGGGCGCCCGCCAAGACCCTCCGTCATTCCCTATTACTGCCATTCAAGAACAAAGTACCAACTGAGAAGACAAAGGCCCCGGCAAGACGAGCTTGCCGGGAAGGCCAACCAAGGCGCTTCCAGAAGACTTGCCGCGACGCCCCGCGCATCCCGGCAAGGCCCGGCAGCCGGGAAGCTTGCCGGCGCAACAAGAGAAGGGCCGCGGCAAGGCTGCCACCCAAACTCCAGCGCATCCAGCGACGTGTCACCCCAGGGCCATCCCAGGGGCACGTGGCGAGGCGCTGCGCAGCCATGCGGAGCGAGGTGGCAAGCGGAGCTGACAGAGACGCCATCGTGGCAACCGGTGGCTCACCTAACGGTCGTTTCTTTGCACTGTTGGGGCGACTGGAGTTAGGTAGGGGGCACTGTCAGAGTTAGGTAGGGGGCACTGTTGGTCACTGTTGTACCAACCTGCATTTTTACCTTTCTACCCCCTCTTCCTACGCTTCCACCTGTTGGTGCCCCCTTCAGACTATAAAAGGGAGGGCCATGCGCACGTAGATGGGGGTTGGTCCACTCGATACATGCAACACCACCATACGCTCGCACTCTTGAGCAAGATCAAATACAAGCACAAGGCAGCAGTAGGAGTTTTATCTCTCCGGAGAGCTTCGAAGCTGGGTAAAAATCGCCCGTCTCCCCCGCGCGCCCGACCTCGATCTGGTCTGCGCATGCCCTCCGCTCCCTCGCCGGACTAGAAGGGGCCCCCCGTGCCCCATAGGTGCTCGTGGCCACCCAGAGATCGCCCCGACATCTTTGGCGCGCCAGGTAGGGGAGTGCGTCGAGGTCGTGAGCATCTGATCCGGTCTCCGCGCGTGCTACGTCAACGCCTTCATCAACATGCCACCGAAGAAGAAGCCTTCGGAGGTGGCCGCTCCGTCTACATCGATTCTACCACCACCGCCGGAGCAAGCGGGCGGTGGAGTGGACGCCGGCGAAGGAGCAGGCGCCGACGGTAGGACTCACGTTGTCACCAGATCCAAAAACAAGGCCCCGCAAGCGTCGGCGACCGTGCAGACACCACACCCTTCCCAGGAGGTGCAAGGTCGACAACGCCCCGGTGCTCCTAGCACCGTGCTCGCATTGGAGCAAGGCCAAGCTGGTGGGTCGCGGGACGCTCGAGGTCAGCATGCATGCCCGCATGCTGGCGCGAGTGAGGTACGGTCGCCTAGACGGAGTGTTGCTCCTTCCAACCCAGTTGGGAGTCCGAGCACATCCCGCTCCTCGCGCCGCTCGTCGCCGCCGCCACCCAAGACAGCAGAGGAAGCGCTGGCCCGAGCCCAGCTGCTTCTAGATTACCCTCCGGCGCCACACAAGATTGACGACTGGAGGATGACCATTTACGGCCTCATCGGCTTCGCCAACGGCGACAAGCCCCGGCAACCGAACGCGTCGAAGCCCCGGCGAGGCGCCCAGGCGCAAGCCGACGCCGACAAGACTGTTGGGGGTGCCACCTCTGTGCACTCCCAGCCCCGAAGGCCAAGTTCGCCGGCTCGCCGGGCCAACCCCGACGCCGACTCCACCGCGTCGTCGGACCCGCGAACCCGCCGCGATCAATACCACGTTCTCCAAGAACGACAACACGAAGATGCTCGCACTCGCATCGAGCGCAGAAGGGAATCGCGGCGTCAATCTGACCAGCGCGCTGGGCCCACTGTCAATATGCATGCGCCAGGGGAACCAGGCGACTTGCCGTACGCGGCAGGTTGCCCTGCGTTCACTCGAGAGCTGCGGCAAGTCCAGTGGCCCAAAACCAAGAACTTCAAGCCAGACGTGCCCGAGAAGTACGATGGCAGGATACATCCGTCGGAGTTCCTCAGCATCTACACCATCGCAGTGCAGGCTGCCGGAGGGCGCGACGAGAAAATCCTCGCCAACTACTTCCCATTGGTGCTCAAGCCCAACGTCGGATCTTGGCTCATGCACTTGCCGAACGGCTCCATCTCTTCATGGGCGGACCTGTGTCATCAGTTTGTCGGCGCCTTCACAGGCGGCCACAAACCCCATGGCCAGGAGAGTGACCTGCATCTGCTCGTCCAGAAGGAGGGGGAGCCCCTGCGCAAGTACATACAGAGATTCAGCCAGGTGTAGCGCAACATCCCAGACGTCCACCCTGCCGCAGTTATCAGCGCGTTTCATCAGAACGTGCGTAACCGCAGGATGAGGGAGGAGATGGCGATGTGCAAGATCAGAGATGTCAGCGAGCTCTATGCTCTGGCCGACAAGTGTGCGCGGGCTGAGGAGGGGAGGAAAATCCCCGGAGAGATTGCAGGAGCAGAAGGATCTGACAGTGAGGATGCCGCCCCGGCAAGGAAGAACCGGAGGCGGAACAACAGGAAGAGAAAGGCTAAGGATGTGCTAGCTGTCGAGCATTCCGGCAACGGAGGCAGCTCCGACAAGGCCAAAGCTGATGACTCCGGCGAGGCTGTGGTAGCCGCCGACAAGCAGGATGGCTCCGGCAAGCGGTATTGCAAGATCCACCGCACCAAGGGACATGATCTCCAAACCTGCAAGAAAGTCGAGCAGATGGCGGAGCTATAGAAGGCTGAGTACGACCGCCGCGACAAGGAGAGAGCCCAGGGAGGTGGCGGAGGATCCGGCAAGAAGCTTCCCACCAGGGGAGGGCACAGCGGCAAGGCCAAGCCGCGCCAAGGAGACAGGCCTCCCCGTGGCCGCGACAAGGACGAAGATGAAGATGAGGATGATGAGATGGAGGAAGATGAGACTGATGACCAAGAGTTTCAGAAGGCAACGGAGGTGTTGTGCATCGACGGCGGTGCCTCTCTGCACACCTCGCACCGCCAACTCAAGCAGTGTGTGCGAGAAGTGAACGCAGCGGAGCCGTCCGTCGAGTTGCGCAGGCCTCTGAAGTGGTCCAGCACGCCCATCATCTTAGATGTTGAGGATCACCCTGATCGCATCACTGTGGTCGGATGCCTGCCAATGTTGGTCTCACCAACAATCCGCAACCTCAAGGTCACGAAGATGTTGGTTGACGGCGGGGCCGGCCTGAATCTGATCTCTTCAGCAGTGCTCAAGAAGCTCCAGATCCCCGACAGCGAGCTCGAAGAGACTGGTACCTTTCAAGGGATAAATCCGGGAAGGAGCAAGCCGAAGGGGAAGATCACATTGCCAGTGACGTTCGGCAGCGAGCTGAACTTCAGAACTGAGAGGGTCACGTTTGACGTTGCTGATATCCCATTACCCTACAATGGGATACTCGGCCAACCAGCGCTTGCCAAGTTCATGGCAGCCTCTCACTACGCCTACAATGTGCTCAAGATGCCTGGTCCGATAAGTGTCATTTCTGTCCAAGGTGACAAGAAGGATGCACTCATCTGCACCGACAAGATCTACCGGGAAGCAGCAACCGCAGCAGAGCGCAAGCCACTTGCCGCTGAAGCTCCCCGGGGGAAGAAGAATGCCATGTCCGGGAAGAGCAGCTCTAATGCCTACTCCGGCAAGCGCACCTCCCCGGAGTGTTGCGCTACCGTCGAGGACGCACCATCGAGCTCCAACGGCAAGTGCAAAAAGGCGAAAGTAGTTCCACCGAAGACTAAGCCCGGCAAGAACAACTCTGGTGCCTGCTCCGGCAAGCGCACCTCTCCGGAGTGCTGCGCTGCCGTCGAGGATGTGCCAGCGAGCCCCACCGGCCAGTAGGGCAAAGAAAGCAGTCAGTTTCAAACTTTTGAGTCGTATTCCTTGAAAATCTGTACCTTGTATGGAAAACCTGTACGCAAAGGGGTCGAGTCGTGGCTAAGTTGCGCCCTTGATCTGTTTCGAGTCCGCTCAATGATGAAAGCACGCTGCAACTAGCCCGACGAGTTCTTCCTGCCGGAGGCAACACCGCCAGCGGGCTGCTGATGTTCCGCACTCAGCAAGTGTGTTTGCGCCGGCGGGTTCCCTGAAAGCGTGAGGGTGAAAACGTACAAGGGAGGAAGTCAAGGGAGAAGTGCGGCCTTGCCGGAGCGCAGAAGACGGAAAAGCTAAGTCGCCCAAGCTTGAGTGCAGAGCACTTCCAGTTTTAAGTTTTTATGTTATATTCCTCGAACGTCCGTGCCTTGTATGGAAAACCTGTGCGCGGAGGAACCAACTCGTGGTTAAGTTGCGCCCTTGCTTTGTTTTCGAGTCCGCTCAACAATACAAGTGCGCTGCAACTGGCCCGAGAAGGTTTCTTGCCGGAAACAACACCGCCAGCGGGCTGCTGATGTTCCGCACTCAGCAAGTGTGTTAGCGCCGGCAAGTCCCCTAAAAGTGTAGGGTAAAAACGTACAAGGGATGTAATGGAGTAGAGGAAGTAACGTAGCAAGCCTTGCCGTGGGACGTCCTTTGTATGAGAAACTTGTGCGCAGAGGAGCTGACTCGTGGTTGAGTTACACCCTTGATTTTTTTCGAGTCCGCTCAACAATGAAAGCACGCTGCAACCAGCCCGACGAGGCTTCTTGCCGGGGGCAACACCGCCAGCGGGCTGCTGATGTTCCGCACTCAGCAAGCGTGTATGCACCGGCAAGTCCCCTAAAAAGCGTAGAGTACAAACATACAAAGGGCGAAGCACGGCATTGCGTTGCCCAACGTGAAAATTACGCCAAAAAAGTAACTTATCACAGCGCTGTCTAAGTTGTTTTCATGGCTGAAATGACAGCAACAAGCAAAAAAAAACAGAAGGGCGCACCGGCACCTGGGCCCCGGCAAACCGGTTTTGCTGGGGGCTGCGAGTACCAAAACTCCTTAGCGGCAGGCCAGGATCCCCGGGGGCCGCGGCGTCAGCGGCAAGGGCAAGGAAAGGCGCACCGGCACCTAGGTCTCGATGGAGCCTAAGTCGCCGGGGGCTGCGATATCAGATGAGTTTTTCATCCCTCATCATGCATCCTCTTATGGGCTAGAGAATGCGAGGCCGCGTCCTTGAACGAGTGTGCCTTGTATGGAAAAACCTGTGCACGGAGGAGCCGAATCGCGGCCAAGTTGCGCCCTTGACTTGTTTTCGAGTCCGCTCAACAATACAAGTGCGCTGCAACTGGCCCGACAAGGTTTCTTGCCGGAAGCAACACCGCCAGCAGGCTGCCGACGTTCCGCACTCAGCAAGTGTGTTTGCGCCGGCAAGTTCCCTCAAAGCGTAGGGTGGAAACATACAAGGCACAAAATCAAGTAAAGGATATAACCCGGCAAGCATTCCCCTCTTTTCATTAAAAAAACATCCCAATTCAGTACAAGTCCATGGAGGAGGAAAAACATGATAGAGAGGATTACAAGTTTTAAATGCAGCTAAGGCCCGAAGGCTTACAAATTAAAAAGAGATAAGATGCCCGTAATCCCTCTCCTGTTTCTCTCTTCAGGAGGTAGGTCAAGGAGGCCCCGGCAAGATAAGCTTGCCGGGGAGGGCAAAAGGGGCACCTAGGCGAGCTACGGGTGCCAGAAGACACCAAGAGAACACCCCGGGAGCCGGCCAGGAGCTTGGCGGAGACGGAGGCGCCGGAGGCAGAGCTCGAAGACGAGGCGGCAGGACGTCAGCATGCTGTCGAGGGCACCTCGCCCTCGTACTCCGACTTGACGGCCTTGCCGCCACCCCTCTTCCTCTTCCGCAGCCTCCCTACGCCAGCCGCCCAAGGAGACGGCCCCGGGGAGTTCAGAAGGCCGGCGACCCGGATGGCGGGGTCGCCGGTGGCGCGTGAGGCGACGGCCGACGCCTAGTCGGACTCACCGCCGCCGTCGTCGTCGCTGTCGCTCTCCTCCTCGTCACTCTCGCTCGAGGGGGAGTCTTCGCTATCGGAGGAGCTGTCCACGCAGCATCTCGCCCGGGTGCCGGAGTCCCCAAAGACCTTGACGGCGAGAAGGTCGCCCTCCATTAACTTAAAATGGAGGGTAAACCCCGCCGTCAAGCTGTGGATGCGGGCGAACGTCTTCCACCCCCGATCGAAGTACATCACGCCGGGGGCTGGGGATACGACACTAACTCGAGTGCCGCTGATCCCGCAGCCCCTCATGCGCAACTCCAACATCTCGGGCGGGTCCGGTTCCATCGCGCTTGCAAACGGGGCCGGAAGCCGGAGGCGGCGACGAGGTGCCCGGCGCAGCTTGACGAAGAACTCCCAGGGGTCGTCCCCGGTGTGGACCGCCTCGAGGATAGGAGCTGCCGGCGGAGACGGGGGTGGCGCACCGCCCCGGCCGCCCCTCCCCCGAGCGCTCCGACCACGTCCTCTACCTCGTCCACGGCCTCGCCCCCTCCCTCTTCCCCTCGTGGCCGGCTCCGCCACCACAGGCGCGGGATAGGAAGAGGTGCGCTGCCTGGTGGCGACCCTCGCCGCCACCGATGAAGGACCAGGGTTCCCTCCCTCCATGGCAGATGGGGGAAAGAGTAGCAGAAGTTGAAGAAAGAGGAAGAAGAGGAAGTGCGGGATTTTTGCACTACCCTTCCACCCTTTATAAGGAGCAAGGTGGGGGCTCGGCCGCCCCGCTCAGCCAATCGGAGCATGGGGAGGGCAGAGAAACAGGGCCGACCCGCCATCTCCGCCCGTGACGGCTCGGTTTCCCACCTTCGCCGCCCACGACCCCACGCGCATGGGAGCCGCGTGGCGTGGAGACGAAGCCGAGGCGACGGATGAGGTGACCTCGCCCTGCCCCGTGATCACGGGGGTGGACGCCTTGAAAATCGCACACACCACCCACGCCTCCCACGACACCGCAATCAACGTGTGCCGTTGCGAGAGAACACGGTGGACGCAGAGTCCGGTTTTGCGTGGACCTAGGCCGCGCGTGCCCGTGCACTGTTTTGGGCCTGACCCAACAACGCTCGGCGCCGTGTATGGCCCAGGCCCGGGGGCTCCTGTCGGTGTACTAAAGTAGGGGTACCTTAGTACCCCGAACCTGTGCACGAGCAGTCGCAGCGCCCCGCGGCAAGGCTTGCCGGGCGCCCGCCAAGACCCTCCGTCATTCCCTATAACTGCCATTCAAGAACAAAGTACCAACTGAGAAGACAAAGGCCCCGGCAAGAGGAGCTTGCCGGGAAGGCCAACCAAGGCGCTTCCAGAAGACTTGCCGCGACGCCCCGCGCGTCCCGGGAAGGCCCGGCAGCCGGCAAGCTTGCCGACGCAACAAGAGAAGGGCCGCGGCAAGGCTGCCACCCAAACTCCAGCGCATCCAGCGACGTGTCACCCCAGGGCCATCCCAGGGGCACGTGGCGAGGTGCTGCGCAGCCATGCGGAGCGAGGTGGCAAGCGGAGCTGACAGAGACGCCATCGTGGCAACCAGTGGCTCACCTAACGGTCATTTCTTTGCACTGTTGGGGCGACCGGACGGGCATTAAATGCCCTTGTCCCCTGCCGTCAGAGTTAGGTAGGGGCACTGTTGGTCACTGTTATACCAACCTGCGTTTTTACCTTTCTACCCCCTCTTCCTACGCCGCCACCTGTTGGTGCCCCCTTCAGACTATAAAAGGGAGGGCCATGCGCACGTAGATGGGGGTCGGTCCACTCGATACACGCAACACGACCATACGCTCGCACTCTCGAGCAAGATCAAATACAAGCATAAGGCAGCAGTAGGAGTTTTATCTCTCCGGAGAGCTCCGAAGCTGGGTAAAAATCGCCCGTCTCCCCCGCGCGCCCGACCTCGATCTGCTCTGCGCACGCCCTCCGCTCCCTCGCCGGACTAGAAGGGGCCCCCCGTGCCCCATAGGTGCTCGTGGCCACCCAGAGATCGCCCCGACAGCATGTCTACGCCTTATCCCGTTTCCAGGCACCGGCGACATTCTACTCGCCCCCACCATGATAAGCCATCCTTTGGCATATGTCGCACCCAACCCCCGACATTTGGCGCCCACCGTGGGGCGAGGTGCATTGTTGTCCGGAGATCTGTTCTGGACGGGAACCCTCTTCCTCCCTGGCGAGCACAGCCAGCCAGGCTCGCCAGATAGAGTCTGCATCGACGCACTGTGCGGCCCTGAAGCCGCCTGTGCGGCGAACAGCCTCGCCGAAGTTGTTGGCGAGGTGCGCCTCTCCGACAAGCCTGCATCCGACGCAGGCATGGGTGGCCCCGAGAGCCATCTCGCGGGCCTCCTCGATCAACTTCACGTCGCCGGTGAGCCTGCCGTGGACTTGGAGTCTGTAGGCTCCACCGACCCGATGCTGGTCGACTCCGACGCCGTGTCGCTTGACATTTTCCCCACCAACGTGGTGGTCTACAACGAGCTGCTTCCGTACGAGGAGAGCGGCGGAAGCACCGTCATGGAGGTGCTCGTCATCAGCCACGGGAAGCACTCCGGCGAAGAAGCCCAGGACCCGCTAGCTGCGACCCTGCAAGACCTTACCGCGCCCATTCCAGAGGACGCCGACGCCGAGACGCTGGAGACACGCTGCCTTTAGATCGTCGAAGGCGAGCTGGCAAGCATGAGGTGCCTGTCAGAGGCATACCAGCGCGAGATGGATCGCGCCGTAGGCGGCTCGCCGGCTCCAACTGGGCCGAGCCGTCTAACTGCGGTCCGGCAGCGCGGCGCGGCCATCGCCGACTTGCTTGGAGCAAAACGCCCCGTGTACGCTACCCCAGCGGAGAACATCCGCGCCGCCCAAGCGGTGACTGACGAGCTGAAGAACTTCGAAGGCGAAGAGCGCCGTGTGATGACGGAGCGAGTCCAGCAGCTCCTTGAAGCGGTTGCTGCGCAAAACGCGGCCGGCGGCCGCGCTGATGCGCTGCAGCAGCCGAACGACGACTTGCCTCCCCGCCGAGATCAAGGTGCGACCTCTCGAACGCCGACTGGCGGAGTACGCAGAAGGAAAGAGAAGGAGCCGGCTGTCAGTCACAGCCGGATTCACATCACCATCGAGCGCGACCAAGACGGCCGCCCAAGAGCAGTAGAACAGCGGGACGACTACCTGCCTCCCCTGCCCAGAAGAGAGCGGCGAGTTTCCCCACCGCCCGTTGAGCATCCGACTCTCGGAGGTCTCCTTGGCCGCCAAGAGGGAGTCGGAGAGAACGACGCCCGCCATCGGATCGACCGACTCCACCGATCGCTGGCGCTGGAAGAGGAAGATGAGCTGGGTCTGCCTTGCTTCGGGCCCCGCATCAGAGACGAGCCCTTCCCCAAAGGGTTCATGCTCCCCCGAGACACGCCCAAGTACACCGGCTCCGTGAAGCCGAAGGACTGGCTGATAGACTACTCCACAACCGTCAGCATAGCGAATGGCAACAAGCGAGTTGCCGTGAAGTACGTTCCTCTCATGCTCCAGGGCACGGCCCGGACATGGTTGAACAGCCTGAAGCCCCGCAGCATCAACAGCTGGGTCGACTTCACTTAAGCCTTCATCCGCAACTTCACGAGCACGTACAAGCGACCTCCCAAGCTGCGCCAGCTTTCCTTGTGCGTGCAAGGCCCTGATGAATCAACAAGCGACTACCTCACGCGCTGGGGCGAGCTTCGGAACTCCTGCGAGGGCGTGCATGAGGTGCAGGCTATCGAGTACTTCACTGCCGGGTGCCGAGAGGGCACCCTCCTCAAGCACAGGCTCCTCTGCGACGAGCCAGAAACCCTCGACGAACTGCTAGTCATAGCAGACAAGTACGCTACGGCCGACTCGTCCATGAAGAGGGAGATTCAAGTCAATGCGGCTGGCAAGGTGACTCCTCAGGCCCCTTGAGCTCCGACTGGAGACACCAGTCGGCGACAGCAACAGAACGACAACAAGCGCAAGGCCTAGCAGCCGACGTCCAACAGTCGGTAGGTCGCGGCAGTTGAAGATTAACAGCCGGAAGGGCAGCCTCCGGCCAAGCGGCAGAAGGGCGGCAAATCCAATTGGCCGCCAGCCTTCTCCTATGAGCAGACTTTGGATGGTCCCTGCAAGTTCAACAGTGGTGCGAAGCCGTCAAACCACACCACCAGAAAGTGCCACTGGCTCACCAGGATCGCCAAGGGAGACGGCCTCACTCCTCCGCCGCCTGCTGGGCCGCCGCGTCCGCCAATGCCCCAGCAGCCGGCGGCTTGGCCAGTCGGCGCGGTGTAGGACGAGTTGCCAGAAGAGCACGGAGCCTATGTGGTGTTCACCAGTGTGGCAGATGACCGGCGCAGCAGGCGCCAACAGCAACAAGAAGTAAATGCAGTAGCAACAGATGCTCCAGAATTCATGCATTGGTCCGAGAGGCCTATCAGTTGGAGTTGAGCGGATCACCCAGAGGTGATGCCGAGTCCGGGCTCTTCTGCCCTGGTCCTAGGTGCTACCTTGGCCACTGACAGGCGGGCCGCCTGTTTTTCACGAGTCCTGATAGACGGAGGCAGCAGCATCAACATCCTGTACAAAGACACCATGGAGAAGCTAGGAATCAAGCAAAGACAGCTGCAGAGCAGCCGGACTGTGTTCCATGGAATTGTACCCGGCCTTTCCTGATTGCCAATCAGCAAGATCCTGATAGACGTCCTATTCGGGGACAAAGATCATTTCCACCGAGAGTCGGTCTGGTTTGAAGTAGTGGACTTGGAAATCTCATACCACTCCCTGCTTGGCCGACCCGCTTTGGCCAAGTTCATGGCGGTTCCTCACTACGCCTACCTGAAGATGAAGATGCCGAGTTCCAAGGGGATTTTGACCATAGCCGGCGACTACAAGAAGTCGTCTGCCTGCGCGGCCGAGAGCAGTCGGCTGGCCGAGTCCCTGGTGATCGCGGCCGAGAAGCGACTCCTTGACCGGGTTGTGGCGATGGCAGGGAAGCAGCCCGAGTTGTCGCCCGACCCCAAGGAGTCGGAGGCGGAAGGATCATTCAAGCCGGCCAAAGAGACCAAGAAGATACCCTTGGACCCGGAGCAGCCAGAGAGGTACGCTGTCATGGGCACGGGCCTTGACAGCAAATAGGAAGGCGAGCTCGTCGATTTCCTCTGTGAGAATCGCGACATCTTTGCATGGTCCCCCAAGGACATGCCTGGTGTCCCGACGGGATTCGCCGAGCACAAGCTACACGTCAGGCCAGATATGAAACCCGTCAGGCAGCCCCTGCGCCGCCTATCAGAAGAGAAAAGAAGGGTGGTTGGAGAAGAGATAGCCCGGCTCCTGGCAGCCGGCTTCATCATGGAAGTGTTTTTTCTAGAGTGGCTGGCAAACCCGGTTTTGGTGTTGAAGAAGAACAAGCAATGGCGGATGTGTATCGACTACACGAGCCTCAAGAAAGCCTTCCCTAAGGACCCATTTGCCTTACCAAGAATTGATCAGGTGATAGACTCCACGGCCGGATGCGAGCTGCTGAGTTTCCTAGACGCATATTCAGGATATCACCAGATCAAGCTGAACCCAGCGGACAGACTGAAGACCACCTTCATCACGCCGTTCGGAGCCTTCTGCTACCTGACAATGACGTTCGGCTTGAGGAATGCTGGCGCCAGCTTTCAGCATTGCATGCAGAAGTGCCTCCTCAAGCAACTCGGCAGGAATGCCCACGTCTATGTGGATGATGTGGTGGTGAAGACGAAGAAGCATGGGACGCTGCTGGAAGACCTCAAGGAGACCTTTGAGAATCTACGTCGATTCCAGATCAAGCTCAACCCTGAGAAGTGCGTTTTCGGAGTACCAGCCGACCAACTCCTTGGCTTCCTGGTCTCCGAACACGGCATAGAGTGCAACCCCGTGAAGATCAAGGCCATCGAGAGGATGGAGGTACCCAGCCGACTGCTAGATGTGCAGAAGTTCACCGGCTATTTGGCATCCATCAGCCGATTCATCAGTCGGCTGGGCGAGAAAGCTCTGCCCTTGTATCAATTGATGAAGAAGACCACCTTTTTCGAGTGGAACCACAAGGCGGACGAGGCATTTCTCCAACTGAAGAAGATGTTGACTACTCCCCCTGTGTTGGCGGCTCCGACTCCCAAAGAGCCCATGCTCTTGTACATCGCCACCACCAGCCGAGTAGTCAGCACAGTCATCATAGTCGAGCGCAAGGAGGAAGGCAAGGCGCTCCCTGTCTAGAGACCGGTATATTACCTGAGCGAGGTACTGTCGACCTCCAAGCAGAACTACCCTCACTACCAGAAGATGTGCTACGGCATGCATTTCGCCGCCAAGAAGCTGAAGCCCTACTTTCAAGAGCATCCAATCACTGTGGTTTGCACCGCTCCACTCGCCGAGATCATCGGAAGCCGAGACGCCAGTAGCCAAATGGGCTATAGATCTGGCTCCTTACACCATCTACTACCAGCCCCGCACCGCCATCAAGTCGCAGGCGCTGGCCGACTTCCTCGTCGACTGGGCCGAGACCCAGTACCTGCCGCCAATGCCTGACTCCACCCATTGGTGGATGCATTTCGATGGCTCCAAGATGCGCACCGGCTTGGGAGCCGGCGTCGTCCTCACCTCCCCTAAGGGCGACAAGCTCAAGTATGTGCTGCAGATCCACTTCGCCGCCTCCAACAACATCGCTGAATATGAGGCGCTCATTCATGGGCTCCGGCTTGCCAAAGAACTCGGCATTCGCCGGATCCTGTGCTATGGCGACTCCGACTTGGTGGTTCAGCAATCATCCGGCGACTGGGACGCCAAAGATGCAAACATGGCGAGGTACTGCTTCCTGGTGCAGCAATTCAGCGGATACTTCGAGGGGTGCGAATTCCTTCACGTGCCAAGAAATGCCAATGATCAAGCGGATGCCTTGGCACGAGTCGGCTCCACTCGCCAAGCGATACCTTCCGGCGTCGCCCTTCAGCGCCTCCTCAAGCCGTCTATCAAGCCTTCACCAGAGTCAGATTCCATCTTTGTGCCGGCTCCTCCAGAAGTAGTCGGATCCGACTCCAGAGCCCCAGCAGACGGCCTCAAGAAAACCATAGTTGAAACCGGACCGGGGACTTCAGAACCCGGCCCGGGGACTGTGCCAACCGGCCCGGGGACTTCAGAACCCGGCCCGGGGACTGTGCCAACCGGCCCAGGGACTTCAGAACCCGGCCCGGGGACTGTGCCAACCGGCCAGGGGACTTCAGAACCCGGCCCGGGGACTGTGCCGGTCGGCCCGGGGACTTCAGAGCCTGACCTGGGGACTGCGCCAGTCGGCCCAGAGACTCCGTCAATCAAGCAAACGGCCGCAGACTCCAGCCCGCCACCTCCCAGCCCGGCCACCCTTGTCCAAGTCGCTGTGGTAGCAGTTGAAGAGATAGTAGCACCTTCATGGGCGCAGCCCATCCTCAAGTTTCTAGTGAATAGAGAGCTGCCGACAGATGAGATCCTGGCTCGGCAAGTGCAGCGCAGAGCGGCAGCATACACGATAATCAACAGAGAGCTAGTTAGGCGCAGTATCACTGGTGTCTACCAGCGCTGTGTAGAATCAGAACAAGGCCAAGCAATTCTCACAGACATCCATCAGGGCGAGTGCGGCCACCATGCGACTTCAAGGGCACTCGTCGCCAAAGCCTTTCGGCACGGTTTCTTTTGGCCGACTGCCCTGGAAGAAGCTAAAGAGCTAGTCCAAAAATGCAAGGGGTGCCAGATGTTCCGCTCCAAGCCACTTCAGCCGGCTTCCGCGCTGAAGACAATTCCCATCGCCTGGCCCTTCGCAGTTTGGGGCCTGGACATGGTAGGACCATTCAAGACGGACCGAGGCGGCCTAACTCATCTGCTTGTCGCGGTAGACAAGTTCACCAAGTGGGTGGAAGCAAAGCCCATCAAGAAGTTGAACGGGCCGACTGCAGTAACCTTCATTGCCGACATCATGGTGCGATACGGCATACCGCACAGCATCATCACCCACAACGGCACAAACTTTGCCAAGGGCGCCTTGGCCCATTTCTGCACGACGCAGGGCATCCGACTGGACTTAGCGTCCGTTGCCCATCCGCAGTCAAACCGCCAGGTGGAACGAGCAAATGGCATCATCCTGTCCGGCATCAAGCCTCGACTGGTCGAACCACTCAAGCGTTCGGCCGGCTGTTAGGTCGAGGAGCTACCAGCCGTCCTCTGGAGTCTGTGCACGACTCCAAACAAGTCAACCGGCTTCACGCCTTTCTTCCTCGTCTACGGTGCCGAAGCCGTCATCCCGACGGATATAGAGTTCGACTCTCCACGAGTCACCATGTACACCGAAGAGGAAGCTGAAGAAGCACGCCAAGACGGCGGTTATCTGCTGGAAGAGGGACGGCTGTTGGCACTCAGCCGGTCTAGCATCTACCAGCAGAGTCTGCGCCGATACTACAACCGAAAGGTCAAGCCGAGAGCATTCCAAGAGGGCGACCTTGTGCTCTGGCTGATTCAGAGAACAGCCGGCCAGCACAAGTTGTCGGCACCTTGGGAGGGTCCCTTCATCATCAGCAAGGTGCTAGGGAACGACGCCTACAATCTGATTGACGCTCAGAAGCCTCGAGCGCGCAAGAGGGACGACTCCGGTAAAGAAATAGAGCGCCCGTGGAACGCGAAAATTCTTCGAAGATTTTACAGTTTATGCAGTATGTATCGCACTACCCCCTTTGTATTAAAGTACTAAGACCTTAGGCCCCCCGAGACGAGCTCGGGGACTGCCTTTTTGTTATATGTATGATCAGAATCACACTTCCGAATATGCTACTCTTTTTATCATACGGTCAGGCACCGGGTCTGACTAGTCGGCCCAGGGACTTGCCGTCTTGCGCCATGAAATGCTTCCTACAGTCGGACTAGTAATGTGTTGCGCTCAAGCCGTCTCCTGTCGAAAGCCGTAGCTTGCAGAGCGACTGCTGGTAGGCAGAGAACAAGCAAGAACGAGCGCACACATGAAAAAATGGCTAAGGACCTAAAAGCTTATGCATCGCTCAAGCCGGCTACCAGCCTCCCTCCGCAGAGCTGGCTCATGAGTAGTCGGCTCGCCGTCTTAGATTTTATCAAAGACGGCCGACTCTTGGATAGTCGGCCTATCGCTTTCTAGCCGACTTGCTAAAGAAACTCTAAACGGCCAAGTACTTGTCTTCCCGAAGTAGCCGAGCACTTGACCTAGCGACAGTCCGCAGAGCGGCTGTCCAGCCGGCAAGGCGGCAACTAAAGGAAGACGGCAAAGGAAAAGGTCTAAGGAGCAATAAGCAACGAAAGGCAGAAATCAGATAAATATTTACATAGGCCCTTGGCCGAATTTTCGAATAAAAATTCAGGATACACCCAGTGGGTGGAATTGTTCGAACCTAACAAATCTTCAAAGAGTACTAAAGACAGATAAACAGAGGCGGAAAAGAACGGCCTAAGAGGTGGTCTCCGAGGCCGGAGGATCGGAGGAGACGTTGGCGTCAGGTGCCGGGGCAGTAGGCTGGGCGGAATCAGCTTGGTCGCCTCTGGCGGCAGTCGCCTTGTCTCCGCGCGACTCGTTGCTGGAGGCGCGATCGGGCTGAGGCTGGCCGCCTCCTCCGTCTTCTGGCGCCTCCTCCTCGCCTCCGTCCTCCGCCTCGTCCTCCTCCTCGATGCTGGAGTCGATCACCTCCGCCGAGTCTTCGCCATACTCCGGGTTCATCCCGAACCAGTCCGGCGGCACTTCCTCGCCGCCTTCAACCCGCTCGGGCACGAAGACGTTGGTGTCCATGTACTCGGCGATGGCCGCCGCGCGCTCGACAAGGGCGCCCTCCACGGATTCCAGCTCGGCCTGGGCCTCTGACCGGAACGCGGCCAGGCGGTCCAGGTCCAGCCCTGGATACCACGCCTTGATGAACTCCAAGGCTCGGCATGCTCCGGCCCAGGCCGAGGAGCCCTTCCAAGCCTCAAGACGGCCGGCGGCGACTTCCAGCCAGTCGGCGGTCCGACGGGCGGTGCGCAAAGCCGACATTTCCGGCCATAGGGCGGCAACCGCCTGGGCGCCGGCACGCTGAAGCCGGCGCAGCAGCCGGTGAGCCGGACGAAGACGGGCTTCAATGCTTAGGAGCTGCTCGTCGATGGTTCGGGGGGCATTAGCGGCGATCTCCTCGCCCTTCGCCCTTCGCGCCTCCCGAGCAGCCTCGATGGCCAGAGGGACTGCCTGTGAATGACCAGGACAGAAGTCTGCCAGGACAAAAGAGAACAAAGCCGAAAAATCAGAAGCCGGCCTGACACATAGTCAGAAGCCCAAAGAAATGAAAGAAACTTACCATCGACAATGTCCTCAATCTCGTGGTAGCCGGAAGCCAGCATCGCCTCCCTATCGGTCCAGGCGGAGCGCTCGATCTCGAACTCGGCCATGTGTGCGGCCTCCCGCGTCTTGGCCTCGTCCTGCGCCTTCTGGAGCAGCTCCCTCTACTCGGCCAGCTGCGTCGCCAGCAGGTCACGCTCTTTGGCGAGCCTGCCGCACTCCTCCTCCTTGGCACGCCGAGCAGTGTTGGCCTCGCCCAGCTGCTCCTGAAGGGCGGCGTTGGCACCTGAAGAACGAAGAAAGAGACATGCAAGTCGTCAGTGAAATAGATCGCCGGGAAGATCCGGCCCGACTGCTCAGCAGTCGGCCCGAATCTCGGGGACTACAGCCCGCGGGTGCGCCAGCGCGCCCCCGCAAAGAAGGAAGAAAATAGCTCATCCCGGCTTTCCACCAAGTCGGCGATCTGCTTGTTCAGCTCTTCAACATTGCGGTTGAAGGCAGCGGCGTGGAGGTTATGATACTCCTGCAAAAAGCCGACAAAGCAAAGTCAGTATTCGGAAATCGCTAGAGGGAGTTCCGACCCGCCTGCTCAGCAGCCGGCCCGGAACTCGGGGACTACACACAGTGAGTGCGCTGGCGCACCCCCACGGAGTAAAATAAGAATCATAAAGAAGGAGAAAACATACTCAGACAGATGTCCGCACGGCCAGATGCGCCCTAGTGCAGACTTGGAGGGCGTTGCTCTCCGCGCGCAGCTTCGCCTGGACGTCCAGGAGCGCTTGGTTCAGCGGGC
The DNA here is from genome assembly GCF_018294505.1 of Triticum aestivum. NCBI lineage: Eukaryota > Viridiplantae > Streptophyta > Magnoliopsida > Poales > Poaceae > Triticum > Triticum aestivum. The sequence goes on along the minus strand of NC_057801.1, from coordinate 222,614,368 downwards.
CGGTGCCGCCTCCGCGCAACCACCTGGTGGGCGCGGCACTGGAGGCCTCGACGTCCAGACTCGCCGAGCTGGCGGTGCCGGTTTCCCGAGCTTGCGGCGCCGAGGTCGTCCTCTCAAGCCGGCGGCGCACCGGCTCGGCGACTTGAAGAAGCAGTCGCGCCTCGGCCTCGTCCGCGATCGGCGGGTCCGACTAACCCGCCGACTGTTTGCCGTGCGGCCTCCGAGACGGTGGCGGAGGCGGCGGAGGCGGCGCGAGGGTGTCCGAGCCTGAAGCCTCGCTGCCCTCCTCCACGAGGGGGTTCTCGGTGCCGACCTCTCCGGTCTGCCCCGTGAACTCCGGAGGCGGCGGCGCCGACGACAACGGGGGGACGAGCATCGCCGATCGGTGACGCGCGGCCTCCTCGGCATGCCGCGTCACCGCAGCGGCGGCTTCGGCGTCCTCCAGCCTCTTCTGGGCGTTGGCGGCCGCCTTCTTGGCCTGCGCCTTCTCCAGGCGGTCGGCCTCCTCCTCGTCACGCTTCGCCCGCGCATTCCGCTCTGTTGCCTCCCAAAGGTCGGCGGCGGGATCAGGCCGCTGAGTGTTGGTGGATGTCTCTGCCGACCCCATAACAGAGGGGACAGCGACTCTTTCGAGGGAGAGGGGGGCCCTGAAGAGGAGCGGAGGGAAAATCAAAGAAGACTCGGACAAGATCCAACAAAGAAAAATAAAAGAGTGTAAAGACTTACGTGGAAACTAACGGCGGCCTTCTCACTTCCCTTCGGAAGAGGTTGGCCTTCGCGGCCGCCTCCTCCCGTTTGGTCGCAGCGGCCGCCCCCTTGAACTTCTTCGGCTTGCTACCGGGCGCGCTCGGCCCGGCGTGTCGCCTCTTCGCGCCGCCTTGGCCGACCTGGCCGGCCCTTGGCTGGTGGCACGGGACGACTTCCCCGTCGGCGTCATCTTCAGGCCAGTCGGCGAAGGTGGCCGAGGGCCTGAAGCCGCCGTCTGCCCCTTCTCCGCCGCCTTCGGTGTCGGCCTCCAATGCCGCCGCCCCCAAGTCAGGGTCGTCAACGTCGCTGTCCGCGTGGTCTGGGACGTAGTCGCGGGACTGTCTCGTGGCGCCGGCTGTGAGCTCCATGAGGGGGTTCTGCCCAGAAGAAACCAACAAGAATTAGAAGCCGGAGTCTGCCGCAAAGAAGACCAAACTTCAGAAAGATGCGACTTACCACTGGAGGGGGGTTGTCGCGCGAGTACGGCTCCTTGCCGAACTGCCAGTCCTCCGTGAACTCGCAGTGCGCGATGTGGTTCACCAAGTTTGCCACCTCCTTGCGGGGCATCTCCTTGGTGCTCATCCGACTCGGGTCGCGGAGGCCGCTCATCTGACAGATTAGGTGAGGCCGGCCTTGGAGCGGGAGGACTCGGCGCGCCACGAAGGCGGCCAGAAGGTCAGATCCGACGAGGCCCTCCGACTACAGCAAGACTCGGAGTCGCGCTACGGCAGCGGCTCCAGACGGAGTCAGTGACCTGGCCCGGTGAGACCAGCTGGGGAGCCGCCCAGTTACGGGGGCGGGGTTGAAGGGCGGCAGGTTGAACTAGTCGCCGTCGGTGGAGAGGTTCCTCACGTAGAAGTAGGAGCGCTGCCACATCTTCACCGACTTTATCAGCGAGATGGGAGGAAAGGGGTTGTCGGCTGTCGAGCGCCGCACCGCGATGTAGGTGCCACACTGAGCCGGCGTACCGGCGGCGTGCGTACCAAGCTTCGAAGAGAAGAATTCTCCCCACAACTCGAGGGTGGGGAGAACGCCGAGGAAACCTTCGCACAAAGTGGCGAAGGCGGAGAGCAACACCACCGCATTTGGAGTAAGGTGGTGTGGTTGAAGGTTGTGGAACTCCAGGAACGAGCGGAAGAAACCGCTCGCTGGCAGCCCCAGGCCGCGCATGAGGTGCGAGCGGAAGATGACCTGCTCGCCCTCCTCCTACGCGGGCCGGGTCTCTCCCGCCGGCGCGGGGCGGGTGCGCACGAGGTCCGCGCTGGGGAGACGGCGGGTCTGGCGGAGGAACTCGATGTGTTCCACCTCCACATCCGAACCGTCCCACACGCCGGAGCGCGTGGCGGGGGCCGCGGCGGAGGAAGAGCTCATCGCCGTGGTGTGAGGTGCTCTTGCTCACGGCGGAGGAAGAGGAGAAGGCAGGAGATTGGGGGAGAGGATGCGCGTGCGGTGCCACCCCGCTCCTCCCAGCCTAGTTATAGCCCTGTGGGCTGAGGAGCCGAGGGGGCGGGCGTGGGATTAACTGCGCACGAAGCCCCATGCCGTCCCACGATTTACCCCACGAAGTTACTGCGCGTAGTAACGACGTGGGGAAGCCAACCGTTTGCGACCGCAGCGGATCCGTTCGGATGCCGAGGCACGATGGTGGCGGGCCCTGCCTGACGCCCCGTCCCGTCGCGCGCGTGGGTGAGCGGACTATCTTCTCCACGTGGCGCCACGCGATAGGACCGCCTCGATGGCAGCAGGGAAGCGTATCCAATACGCCGCCTGATTTCCCGCCGCGACTTACAAACAGCGGCCCCTCACTGAACAAAATCCGACTTCAGCGAGTCGGCCAAAAAGAAGATGACGACCGAGTCTCAGAGTCTGTGCTGGGAAGTTTGAAACTGTTGAAGCCCCACGAGGCGGCGTCCGCAGGGCTTCACCAGCTTCGGGGACTACTGTCGGAGTAATGGGCCACGGGTAGGCTGACCCGGCACCCTAGATCTTTCAAGACATCGGGGCAGGTCGCGCCCCTCCAGCCGAGTCCAGCTGGCGATCTCCAGAGAAGCCGAGTCCCAGATGGAGACCTCCAGAGGGGCCGAGTCCCAGCTGGCGATCTCCAGAGAAGCCGAGTCCCAGATGACGACTCCAAGGCAAGCCGACTCCAAGCTGGCAACCTCCAGAGAAGCCGACTATGGGAGTCGGTCCATGACACTTCACGAAGCCCGATGCGGGGTATGGTCACGACTTGGCCATCCCTCCCTGCCTACAAGGGACTGGCATGGCTATAGTGAGCCGTATCGCCGGAAGATACCCGGCGAGGCGCGGCACTGTTGCCATGCCTGCCCTGACCTCAGCCATAGTGCACGACGCACTGTACCCATGACGCCGGCCTGTACGGCCCGAAGATCGCGGGGCCGCCTTTCAGTGGGTAGACCGAAGGCGGCCTGGGCGCCCCGAAGACGGCCCTGAGGGAGTCGGCCTCCCTGGAGTCGGCCGCCTCCTCTTCAGGGCCCCGCAAGCCATTAACCAGATTGGATGGGGAATGGCGACAGTGATCGCCCGATAGACGGCGGCACTGTTGCCACGACCCAATGACCAAGCCTGCGTCATCAGGAGCACCGCACAGTGTCGGGCCTGTCCACGGGGCCCACCAGTCAGCGGGCCCTAGAAGCCAGCGGGAAGGACGGCGGTGCGAGAGACAGACGGCTGGGGCCCGCACCCAGCCGGATGACCATTGTACCCCCGGGGGGTAGGCCTATATAAACCCCCCGGGGCACCCATGCAAAGGGTTCGGACCTTGATAGAGTTAGACCAGATAGCCCAGGGAGGAGAGAACTAGCCTTGCTCTCTCCTGCCTCCCGATACAGCTCCAGGAGCACCATTGTAGTCACCTTGCTTTAGCGACCATGCGGAGACCCCGTAGAGCAGCAGTAGGGGTGTTATCTCCCCGGAGAGCCCCGAAGCTGGGTAAGATTCGCCGGCGTGCATGTCTACGCCTTATCCCATTTCCAGGCACCGGCGACGTTCTACTCGCCCCCACCATGATAAGCCATCCTTTGGCATATGTCGCACCCAACCCTCGACAATCTTCACTTCAAATTGATTTTGGGCCTTCCTAGCAAAGTTTTTGAAGATCTTTTGGACTTGCGATTTATCATCGAGAAAGAACACCCACGTAAATCTTGAAAAATCATCAACTATAACTAGACCAAAAGAATTTCCACCGAGACTCTTGTAAGAGTTGGGACCGAAAAGATCCATGTGAAGTAGCTCGAGTGGCCTCCTTGTGGTCATGATGTTCTTCACGGGATGCCTTCCTCCAACCGGTTTACCTGCCTGACAAGCGTTGCAAAGTCTATCCTTATCAAATATGACATCGTTAACTCCAAGGATATGATTTCCTTTAATAAGCTTGTCAAGGTTTCGCATACCAACATGACCTAGTCGTCTATGCCATAACCAACCTTTTGAGGATTTAGCAATAAAGCAAGTTTTAGGTTGAGCCTTTTTAGTGAAATCGAAAATGTATAGATCACCTCTACGCACACCGGTAAAGTCCATTTTATGATTGTCTTGGCGAAACACTTGGCAATCTACTTTACTAAATAAGACATTGAAACCGAAATCAGCAAGTCTAGATACTGAAAGTAAGTTGTATCCAAGAGATTCAACGAGCATGACATTTTGTATGGAGCTATCATGTGATATGACCACCTTACCAAGGTCAACCACCTTACCCTTTGCGTTGTCAACGAAGGTGACATACTTTCGAGGACTATCATTATGAGCAAGCTCACGAAACATGTCTTTATCTCCGATCATGTGATCGGTACATCCACTATCAAGAACCCATTCCTTTCCTCCTGACATATATCCCCAAAGATTTGCCATAAGACCAAAATGTCTCATTGCATCATCAAGATCGAAGTCACTATCATCATCCTCATCATCCTCATCATAGTATCCATGTTCAACATCGTCATGTGGTGGATCAAGTCCTAGAGAGGGTAATTCATTAGAACGAGTTTGACAATGATCTTGCTTATGAATTTTTATAGCTTCGGAAATAATATCACTAATAATCCCAACATTTCCTTTGGCACGCATAAGGTTAGTAAGCTCAAATAGACGATCACCAAAGATAGGATCACCAGTATTCATCTTACTCAAAGAAATAGACTTATGGAGAATTTCATCAAGATTTTTCAAGGAATAATCTGAAAATCGTTCCTCAAGAAATTTCCATATAGTGTAGGCACACTTAAAGGTAGGCAAACATCCAATCAAGTTTCTAGGCAATCCTCTAATGATAAGTTCGGCAGTTCTAAGATTCCTAATCATGTCAATTGACTCATCATGGGTAGGATGCATAGGATCAACATAAGGTGCACAAGGGCTAGCAATGTACTTGTTCAAATGATATTGATTGAAAATAACAAGCATCTCATTTTTCCACTCATGAAAATACTCTCCATCAAGAATAGGCACTCTATCTCTAAGACTCCCAATAGTAGACTCATCCATCTTCCTCCAATGGTAATTAAACCAAAGAAATGGAGACCAAAGCTCTGATACCACTTGTAGGACCTTGAGAAGAGGTGTCTAGAGGGGGGGGGGTGATTAGACACTAAGTACCAAAGTTGCAGTTTTTAAGTTTCCTTAATTTTAAGTGGAGTTTAGGCACAAGTTTAACATTCACAATACATATCAAGCAAGCATGCAAAGAGTATATGAGCAGCGGAAAGTAAAGCATGCAACTTGAAAGAATGTAAAGGGAAGGGTTTGGAGAATTCAAACGCAATTGGAGACACGGATGTTTTTGGCATGGTTCCGATAGGTGGTGCTATCGTACATCCACATTGATGGAGACTTTAACCCACGAAGGGTAACGGTTGCGCGAGTCCACGAAGGGCTCCACCCATGACGGGTCCACGAAGAAGCAACATTGTCTATCCCACCATGGCCGTCGCCCACAAAGGACTTGCCTCACTAGCAGTAGATCTTCACGAAGTAGGCGATCTCCTTGCCCTTACAAACTCCTTGGTTCAACTCCACAATCTTGTTGGAGGCTCCCAAGTGACACCTAGCCAATCTAGGAGACACCACTCTCCATGAAGTAACAAATGGTGCGTTGATAATGAACTCCTTGCTCTTGTGCTTCAAATGATAGTCTCCCCAACACTCAACTCGCTATCATAGGTTTTGGATCTGGTGTAAACAAGATTTGAGTGGAAAGCAACTTGGGGAAGGCTAGAGATCAAGATTCATATGGTAGGAATGGAATATCTTGGCCTCAACACATGAGTAGGTAGTTCTCTCTCAGAAAATGTATGCTGGAAGTGTAGGTTCAGTCTGATGGCTCTCTCCACGAATGAAGAGGAGGTGGAGGGGTATATATAGCCTCCACACAAAATCTAACCGTTACACACAATTTACCAAACTCAGTGGGACCGAATCGTTAAACTCGGTGAGATCGATTCAACAAATAATGTGACCGTTAGGGTTTTTGGTGGGACCGAAATGCAACTCGGTGAGACCGATATGGTTAGGGTTAGGGCATAACGTAATCTCGGTAAGACTGATTACACAAAGTCGGTGAGACTGATTTTGGTAACAAGCTTTCTAGAGAGTTGGTCTGGCAAACTCGGTGGGACCGATTACTCAAACTCGGTGGGACCGATTTTGGTGATAAGTTATCTAGAGAGTTTGCATTGTAATCTCGGTAGTACCGATTGCTCAAACTCAGTGAGACCGATTTTGGTAATGGACATACACTAAGAGATTACAATCCCATCTCGGTGGAACCGAGATCCCTATCGGTAAGACCGATTTGCTTAGGGTTTGTGGCAGTGGCTATGACTTTTGGAATTGGTGGCGCCGGATAGGAAGAATTGGTGTGACGGATTTTGTCTTTAGGTTTAGGTCATTTGTGGAAGTGGGAAAGCAGTAGAGGGTTTTGGAGCATATCACTAAGCACATGAAGCAAGAGGCTCATTAAGCAACACCTCATCCCTCCTTGATAGTATTGGCTTTTCCTATAGACTCAATGTGATCTTGGATCACTAAAATGTAAAATGAAGAGTCTTGATCTTGAAGCTTGAGCCAATCCTTTGTCCTTAGCATCCTGAAGGAGTTCCCCCATCCTTTAGTTCATGCCACTCCATTGTTGAACTTATCTGAAACATACTAGATAAAAGTGTTAGTCCAATAAGAGATATGTTGACATTAATTACCAAAACCACCTAGGGAGCACTTGTGCTTTCATATAGTCATCTCGCCGGACCTCTAGTTGGGGCCAAACGGGAGAAGTTTGATGTTTACTAGTTTATTGGTCCCCTGTGCATTTTGCGCCATGTTTTGACCTTTGATTTAACTAATAAAATGTTAATGCATGTAAACAAAAATGTTCTGTAAGTCACATTACAAAAACCAAATAATCACAAAACACTTAGGCACGGTGCATTAACTCCCTCCTTGTTTCTTATTTCGTGACATATCAACCAATGAGAGATGTGGACCGTGCATGCTTTCAATGACTTGAGACTACCAATAATGACATGCAATGTTTAGTTCATTGCATGTAATCCTATTAAGACTCTAGTTACCAAGAAAACATTAAGTTCTCTCGCCGATAGGAATAAAACACCATGTATTTATTTACAGAGGGAGTAGTACATTTTTTGTGACATGCATTACTAGATATTGCTAGTCAAATACTAAAATCCAGATGGACGTGGTAGTACTCCTAAATCCAGACTGTGGTGCTACTAGTACTAGTAGTAGTACTACCAATGTAGTACTCCTAGGAGTATTAGGAATGTACTACCCGTTGGTCAAATTATTACGTGCTGCTCCTCAGAGGGAAGTGACAAGACCCTGAGTATATGCGCCGTGTTTGGCATACCATAGTCAGCCTCACCATCTGCAGTCACTATCATCATGGATGTAGAGCTAGCCTGCTTACAACTAGCCCTGTTTGACATAATTTCCCGTGCGTAGATACCCGTGCATTGCACGGAACACCAAGATTGGGGGGTGGACGGCTCCGCCAGCGGCCATCGCGCCAGATTTTTCCACGGCCTTCTAGATGTGGTGGCGAGGATATAAGGCTGATTGTGATAGACAAGGAGTTGTTTGTAAATAGGGAATAAGTGCGGGCATCTTTTTGCAAAAATGGAGAAGCTTGGTTTGTATGCGTCAGATCTAGATCCGACGGCTATTGGTGAAAGATGGGAGGCACAACATCATCACCAACTCAGGACCTGTTTGATTCGCAGGATTTTGAAAATGTAGGAATAGGACACGACAATATTACAAGTTTCAAACTGATATTACACATGTTAGGAGTAATGCTGCACCTAGGAAGAGGGAATTACTAGGAAGTTCACGTAAGAACTTTCGTTACTTTTAGGTGGATGCAGCGTTATCGTACAAACTAAAATCCACCGCCCTTACAAGTCACTAATGGGCAAATAAGTTTTTGAGTCTCTGGCCACTTGATGTTTCAAAAACAAATTCAGCTTCTGCGAAGACTTTGTCATTTAGGCTTAGACGCTTGCGGTGATCAGCACGCCATTCATTGTTGCGCCAGAGAACGCCAAACCTCATTACCTTGAGCACACTTGCCTCCAGAACAAAGAACCTGGCCAATTTAATCTCAGATGTGCTGCCCCGGTAGTTGATCAAATCAATTTTTGTAAGATGGAGATCAAGGCATTCGATGACATTGTTATAGTGCAGCACATTTTTCACTTTTGGGTCTTATTTTATCTGCAAAAGAAGAGAACATATTAGAGCAGCTGGCTGCATAAGATTGCCGTGTCATCAAGAGGTACCAATATCATTCGCTCATACGATAGGGTTGGCTGGCTAGTGATATTTTTTCACTCTCTCTCTCTCTCTCTCCCTGTTCCTCTCTCTCTCTCTCTCTCCCTCTTTCTGTTTCCTCTCATTTAACTAGAAGCACATGAAGAGCTTGGGCATTTGTTGCCTTCCACTATGTGGACGATGCCATATTTCGCAAAAGTATGCCACATAATACGCATCGATGTCAAATCAAAAGATTTTGGCACCGCTCTCGTGATGTGAGAGAGTTGGCACTGCTGTGCGCACAGACCCACATGTATAAACAAATCAATCAAACCAACTACACCAGCCTCTCACTCTCCCAAACAAGTGTTTTTTTATTGCCTCAGTCCTCTCTCTCTCCCACGCAGTGTTTTTTCATTGCGTGAGTTAATTTGGCACCGGAGCAAAGTAGGTGATCCAGATTGCGGCACCAGGTGAGCAATGGAGGGGCATCGATGCCAAATGCATCACAAGTGAATTTGGCACATGTTTTGTCCTACATAGCCCACTTTTGTACTCCCTCCGTCCCAAAATTCTTGTCTTAAATTTGTCTCAATACGGATGTATCTAGTTACATTTTAGTGTTAGATACATCCGTATCTAAACAAATGTAAGACAAGAATTTTGGGACGGAGGGAATACTACCTCATATTTAGTATAAAATTTTGAACATAGATTTACCTAAGAAAATGCCAATGCATGTCACTAAAAATTACACCATTTGAAATTATGTTGTCGGGGCGATCTCTGGGTGGCCACGAGCACCTATGGGGCACGGGGGGCCCCTTCTAGTCCGGCAAGGGAGCGGAGGGCGTGCGCAGAGCAGATCGAGGTTGGGCGCGCGGGGGAGATGGGCGATTTTTACCCAGCTTCGGAGCTCTCCGGAGAGATAAAACTCCTACCGCTGCTTTGTGTTTGTATTTGATCTTACTCGAGAGTGCGAGCGTATGGTGGTGTTGCGTGTGTCGAATGGACCGAACCCCTTCTATGTGCGCATGGGCCTCCCTTTTATAGTCTGAAGGGGGCACCAACAGGTGGCAGCGTAAGAAGAAGGGGTAGAAAGGTAAAAACGCAGGTTGGTACAACAGTGACCAACAGTGTCCCCTACCTAACTCTAATGGCAGGGGACAAGGGCATTTAATGCCCGTCCGGTCGCCCCAACAGTGCAATGAAACGACCGTTAGGTGAGCCACCGGTTGCCACGATGGCGTCTCTGTCAGCTCCGCTTGCCACCTCGCTCCGCATGGCTGCGCAACGCCTCGCCACGTGCCCCTGGGATGGCCCTGGGGTGACACGCCGCTGGATGCGCTGGATTTTGGGTGGCAGCCTTGCCGCGGCACGTGCCTTTCCGCGGCCCTTCTCTTGTTGTGCCGGCAAGCTTGCCAGCCGCCGGGCCTTGCCGGGACGCGCGGGGCGTCGCGGCAAGTCTTCTGGAAGCGCCTTGGTTGGCCTTCCCGGCAAGCTCCTCTTGCCGAGGCCTTTGTCTTCTTAGTTGATACTTTGTTCTTGAATGGCAGTAATAGGAAATGATGGAGGGTCTTGGCGGGCGCCCGACAAGCCTTGCCGCGGGGTGCTGTGACTGCCCGTGCACAAGTTCGGGGTACTAAGGTACCCCTACTTTAGTACACCGACAGGAGCCCCCGGGCCTGGGCCATACACGGTGCCGAGCGTTGTTGGGCCAGGCCCAAAACAGTGCACGGTCACGCGTGGCCTGGGTCCGCACAGAACCGGACTCCGTGCCCACTGCGCCCCCCCGCAACGGCACGCGTCGATTGCGGCGTCGTGGGAGAGAACGTGGTCAATACTTAATTCCAGGAAATGCGTAATGTTCGCATCCCCCATTTATAAGCAGAGGAAACGGGGCCGTTCCCCCACTTTCGCCACTTGCAGTTCCTTCCTCCGAAAGCTCCGCCGCTCTCCTCCGTCTCCTGAATCGAGAAGAAAACAGCGCTCCGCCGCCCGTCGTCGCCGTCGCTTTCGCCTCCCCCCACTGCCTCCGCCATGGCTACGAAGGCCGGGAAGGCTACGAAGGCCGCGAAGGCTGCGAAGGCCGCCAAGTCGGCCGAGGCACTGGAGCTCGAGGCACTGCGCAAGAAGCAGGTGCTTCCCCCCCCCCCCCCGAGCTCACTCCGGAGGCGTTGCGGGCGGAGTTTTACCTCTTCTGGTCGACGGAAACGCGGGCGCATCCGCGCACGCCGGTGCTTTCCGCGGAGGCCTCCAAATTGAAGAAGTGCCCCAAAGGGTACTACTTCTTCCCTGTGTTCTTCTATTGCGGGCTCTGCCCACCTTTTTCCGATTTCTTTTGCGACATCATGAACACCTACGGGTTCCATCTGCTTGATTTCACCCCCAACGCCGTTTTGACAATGGCGGTTTTCGCACACCTCTGCGAGAACTTCGTTGGTATCCTCCCCAATGTGGCCCTTTTCCGTCATTATTTCTCCCCTCGGGCTGAGAAAGGGGAGCCACTGGCTGGCGGAATTGCCTGGACCTCCCGGATGGGCATGAAGGAGGTGTACTTGACGGGTGAGCTCCGCAGCAAGTGTGACGAGTGGAGGGCGGAGTGGTGCTGGATCTGTGATGCCAGTCCGCCATCGTTCACCAAGCTACGCAAGACCCGGGTGGTGCGTGGCAACGACTGGAGTTCTTTGTTGCCGGATGACGCCAAGCTGACGATCACTACCACTCGAATCCTCCGGCTCAGGCATGCCGGACTCACAACAGGGGCGGTCGGTGCGGATTTCCTTCGCCGTCGTATCGCCCCTCTGCAGGCGAGGGGGAGGCCCGCCTGGCTGTTTAGCGGCCCGGCGGATTTCATGAGGCTGCGCCCAGGCCTCAACTTCAACTTCACGGTCATGGAGCTCGGCGCGATGCTGAGGGAGATGTTCAAGCACGACGCCAATCACCCAGAGTGGTTCTAGTTGGCGTAGGGCGTCGTCCCCTTGTGCAATAACTCCCAGCGCGATCGCATCTGCGCAATGATGCCAGAGTGCGACTCGCATGGGATAAGCCCAAACTGGATAAAGCCTGCTGTCGAGGTCGTGCAGCAATTTTTCGACGACTTGTCGGAGGTGGTAGTCAATTCCGATGAGCAGAAGCTTCTCACCCGTGCCACCACTGCCGATGAGCTGGTGTATATAGCTAGCAGGGCCGAAGAGGCGGCGGCAGCCGCTGCTACGGGCGAGTTTGGCTTCACGCTGGCGGAGGCGGATGCAGCTGCGGCGGCAAGCCTTGCCACCCGGGAAGAACTTGCCGGAGAAGGCGATGGCGAAGGGGAGGTCGAGGCCGGAACGGGCGAGCCCGTCGAGGGCGCGAGCGGCTAACCGTCTTTGAGCAACTTGCCGCAGGCGGAGCCCACAGTGCAGCCCCAATTCCGACTGAGAAGGCGCCTCCGTCGAGTCGGAGAGCTGGCAGAGGAGCAGGCCGCCCAGCAGCCGCGGCGCCGTGGGACACGTTCCACCGCGGCAAGTACCGTAGCCGCGGGAGGGTCCCAGGCCGCGCCGGCAACTGAGGCGGGGTCTTCTCGGGCCGCCACGCCTGATCCTGCCGCAGCCCTCGGCAAGCACCGGAGGGAGCCTACTCCTCCGCCACGTCGCGCTGAGAGGGTACCGGAGTTCGACCTCTCGCTGAGCTCCGATGACGACGAAGAGGAGGAGGAGGAGGAGGAGTAAGGCTTTCTTCATATTGTACTCGTCTTTCTTTTGATCCTTGTTGTTGTTTGTCTTGTATCTAATCTGTTTCTCTCCAAACCCCTGTTCTGTCTTAGGACTTTGGCGGAGAGAGCGGCGAAGAGGTCCAAGGTCCCCATGGTTAACATCAAGGACGATCCTGCTGTGGTGGTAGAAGATACGTCTGAGACCACTCTGACGGACCCGGTCCCTTCCCCTCGCAGCAGCGCCCAGCACAGCCCCCAGCGTAAGTGCCTTGATTCACTTCCTGTCGTGGGGCGCGCATGGTCGCTTCTTCTTCTGCCAATATCTTGATTATTGACTCTTTTGTATACAGGAGCAGAACAGGCCCACCAGGAGCAGTCGGAGGCCGACCCGGAGGTGTCGTCGGCTTCGACTACGCTACCAAGGGCCGATTCCCCGATATGGCAGCCCTCTCCGGCAAGGAAGGGGTCTCCGGCAAGGGGCGGAACCAGTGAGCCCCCGGTGGTGGAGCCCACGATCACGGAGCCCAGCGCAGGTGACCCTCCTCGTCGGGGACTCTCCCTTGGGTTCTGCTGACTTTCTTTTTCTTCCTTTTGGGTATTTGCTTGACTTTCTCTTCCTCTCCCTGTCTTCAGATCCTCCCCTTGGGGACCCGATGGAAACTGAGGCCACCGGCAAGGAGGGCGCGCGCGGCAATACTGGGGATGTCGCTGCTGATGACGAAGAGGCCGGCGCGGAGGAGCCCGCCGGCGAAGAGGCCGCCAAGGCTGCTGACACAGGGGCTGGCGAGGGGTCCGGCGATCGTGCTGACGACCCGGAGGACGCAGGAGCGCGAGGCGCTGCACCGACTGCCGACCCCTCCGCCACTGATGCAGCGTTGGGCTCCGAGGAGCCCTTGCCAGGCGCATACTTGAAAGCCGGCGAGGGCGTATATATCAAGCTCCCCTGGGCATCGAGCTCCAGGGCACCGGTTGAAGGAGAGGAGTTTGACGGGGAGGTACTTGCCTCTGCTGGGCTGGCAGTGGTCGACAGGCCAAGCAGCAGCAGTGGTGAGTCCGAGGAGGAGCAGCTGCTCCGAAAGCTGGTGTCACTCTACCGCGCCCGGCAAACGAAGCTTGATTCCCGGGAAGCGCTCATCGCGCAGGCGGGAGTTGATATAGAGAAACATGCGCAAGAACTCAAGAGCCGCAACCAGGAGGCTCTCCGGTCCATTGCTGAGGAGAGGGCGCAACTCGACGAGGCGAAGAAGGCGTTCATCCTGGAGAAGGCTGAAGCCGAGGAGCAGCAGAGGCTCGCCGCCGAGGAGCTGTCCAAGCGGGATGGTGAGCTGATACAGAGGAAGGCGTACTTGGACAGCCATGACGAGGAGCTCGCCGTCCAGGAACAATCACTTGGCGGGGCACTCAAGGAGGCGAAGGACGCCGCCGCGGCTGCTGAAGCCGCCAAGAAGGAGTTGGAGGAGAAAGTGACGCAGCTGGAAGCGGACGCGACAAGGAAGAATGAAGAGCTTGCCGCATTCCAGCGCGATCGTGAGGAGGATGCGTGCGCTCACGGCGATCTGCATGTCCAGCTCTCCGAGAAGATCAAGGAGCTGAACACTGCCAAGGATTCGAGCGCTGATCTGGAGCTGAAATTGGCCACCTTGACGGAGACGCTGGACGCCGCCAAGAAGCGAGAAGATATCCTGAGGAAAGACCTCAAGGGCAACGAGGAGCTGCTGACGAGGGCCGCCGAGACCCAGAACACCTTCAAGACCATGGTGGAGGTCTGGACGGAGGGCCTCGTCAACATCGCCGCGCTCATTGACGAGGAGTTGGCGGAGCTGAACTTGACGGGCTTCGGGTACTCTACTGAGGAGAATCTCCAGCCCAGCGCCAAGCTCACGCTTTTCTTCAAGGATGTGGTGACGGCTCTCCGGCAGCTCCGGGAAAGGATCCCGAAGCAGCTGGCCGACGAGTCGCGCGCGATCTGCGCCGGGGTCCTGGAGAAGGTGTTGGTGAAGGTACTCTTCCGCAACCCGGGCATCGACCTCTCCCGCGTCACGAAGAAGCTGCCGGAGGGCACTGATCTTGAGGAGCTCAGGGCCATCGTCGCGCCCATTGTGGACAAGGTGAACGAGGTCAGGAGGGTCGACGGCGGGCACGCGGATTAGGCCACCCTTCTTCTCCCCTTTTTTTTGCTGCTGCTGTTTTGGTTACAAGAACAATTTAGTCAGTGCCACAGTAAGTCATCCTTGTAATATAACTTTATTCTGGGTACCGCTTGCTATGTTATTCCCTTTACTCTGTTGCATCCCTTGTATGCTTTTACCCTACGCTTTGAGGGACCTTGCCGGCGCAAGCACACTTGCTGAGTGCGGAACATCAGCAGCCCGCTGGCGATGCTGCTTCCGGCAAGAAACCTTGCCGGGTTAGTTGCGGCACACTTGGATTGTTGAGCGGACTCAAAAACGAATCCAGGGCGCAACTGAACCGTGAGTCGATTCCTCCGCGCACAGGTTTTCCATACAAGGCACGAACGTTCAAGGAATACAACTTGGAAAAATCTAAAATTAACTAGGCCCAAACTTTGGCTACTTAGCTTTTCTGTCTTCCGTGTCCCGGCAAGACTAGATTCCTTTGAACGACGCCCGGTCCAGACCTTTATTTCCTCCCCCCCCCCTTTGGTGAACTTGTGGGCGGAGGAGTCTTATTTTTGAGAAGAAAGAAGAGAAAATAATGATATGGAACCTTGAGGTTCTTTATTGCTTACCGGATGTAAGTGCTGCACAAAGTGTCAGATATACATGCAAGAAAAAGAGAGATGCACTGAATTTGACAAGATGTGCAGGGCACATAAACTTTATTTGCGCACGGGATCTGTGCCCGGCCTTGTACAAAGTGTTACATGCGATAGTGGCAAAGCTTGTACAAAAGGTGGTTGCCAGAACGGGTCCGGCAACCACACCTTATGGGAAAAACTTGCGAAGATGTTCTATGTTCCAGGAGTTGCTCACCGGAATCCCATCTTCGGTCTCAGGGCGGACAGCGCTGGGCCTAGTGACTCGTTTCACCCGATAAGGGCCTTCCCACTTTGGCGTCAACTTGTTTGAATTCTTGGCGGATTGAACGCGCCGAAGAACAAGGTCGCCTTCCTCGAAGCTTCTGGCGTAAACTTTGCGGCTATGATAGCGGCGCAAAGCTTGCTGGTAGCGAGCAGCTCGCACAGCAGCCTGAAGACGATCCTCCTCGAGGAGCAGCGCGTCATCTTGGCGCAGCTGCTCTTGCTCAAGCTCATCATAAGCGAGCACTCGTGGCGATCCGTATACGAGTTCCATGGGGAGAACTGCTTCCGCTCCATAGACGAGAGCAAAAGGTGTCTGGCCGGTGGCTTGATTTGGCGTCGTCCTGATCGACCAAAGAACCACCGGCAGCTGCTCGATCCAATTCTTTCCGCACTTGTACAGCCTGTCGAAAGTTCTGGTCTTGAGCCCGCGCAGTACCTCAGCGTTCGCCCTCTCCGCTTGACCGTTGCTTCTCGGGTGAGCAACAGAAGCAAAGCAGATCTTGGTGCCAAGATCCTGGACGTATTGCATGAAGGCGTGGCTCGTAAATTGGGTGCCATTGTCGGTGATGATCCTGTTAGGGATCCCGAAACGGCAAACAATCGACCTGAAGAACTTGACTGCTGACTGTGCTGTCACCTTCCTCATTGGTTCCACTTCAGGCCACTTTGTGAACTTGTCGATTGCAACGTACAAGTACTCAAAGCCCCCGACAGCTCGGGGAAGGGGCCGAGGATGTCGAGCCCCCAGACCGAAAATGGCCAGGATAAAGGGATTGTTTGGAGAGCTTGAGCTGGTTGATGAATCTGTTTGGAATGGAACTGGCACGCTTCACACTTGGTTACTTGCGCAGTTGCATCCTGGAGGGCTGTCGGCCAGAAAAAGCCTTGCCGGAAAGCCTGGCCGGCAAGTGCTCTTGCGCCAATGTGGTGACCACATATGCCTCCATGTATCTCTGCCAACAGCTCTTGTCCATCTTCCCGGGATATGCACTTCAATTTCACTCCGTTGAATCTTCTTCTGTGCAGTATGTCATCGACAAACTGGTACATACTTGATTTCCGGGCTACTCTTTCCGCTTCTTCCTGCTCTTCGGGAAGTTCTCCTGTCTGAAGGAAATGGACTATCGGCTGGGCCCAGTTTGGAGCTTGTGGCTCGACAACAAGGACTAAAGGCGCAAAGGCTACTGCAGGAACATCTGCTTCGACGGCAATGATCAGGGATCCTGCCACAGCGTGATGTTCCCCGGCAAGTGTGTCGGGACATAGCTTGTCGGGAGCGTCAGCTTCAATGAAGCAAGCCCTGGGCGATCTCTGGGTGGCCACGAGCACCTATGGGGCACGGGGGGCCCCTTCTAGTCTGGCAAGGGAGCGGAGGGCGTGCGCAGAGCAGATCGAGGTCGGGCACGCGGGGGAGACGGGCGATTTTTACCCAGCTTCGGAGCTCTTCGGAGAGATAAAACTCCTACTGCTGCTTTGTGTTTGTATTTGATCTTACTCGAGAGTGCGAGCGTATGGTGGTGTTGTGTGTGTCGAATGGGCCTCCCTTTTATAGTTTGAAGGGGGCACCAACAGGTGGCAGCGTAAGAAGAGGGGGTAGAAAGGTAAAAACGCAGGTTGGTACAACAGTGACCAACAGTGTCCCCTACCTAACTCTGACGGCAGGGGACAAGGGCATTTAATGCCCGTTCGGTCGCCCCAATAGTGCAAAGAAACGACCGTTAGGTGAGCCACCGGTTGCCACGATGGCTGCGCAACGCCTCGCCACGTGCCCCTGGGATGGCCCTGCGGTGACACGCCGCTGGATGCGCTGGATTTTGGGTGGCAGCCTTGCCGCGGCACGTGCCTTGCCGCGGCCCTTCTCTTGTTGTGCCGGCAAGCTTGCCAGCCGCCGGGCCTTGCCGGGACGCGCGGGGCGTCGCGGCAAGTCTTCTGGAAGCGCCTTGGTTGGCCTTCCCGGCAAGCTCCTCTTGCCGGGGCCTTTGTCTTCTCAGTTGATACTTTGTTCTTGAATGGCAGTAATAGGAAATGATGGAGGGTCTTGGAGGGCGCCCGGCAAGCCTTGCCGCGGGTTGCTGCGACTGCCCGTGCACAAGTGCCAATGCTATCCCATAGGCTGGTGATTATAGTATTATACCACTTCTAGTATTACCTATGTTGTTCTTTAATACTTTTGTGTGCCATCTAGTTAATCTCGAGTACAAACGATACATATTATGTAACTTTCATCTGTGTTCTCCCTTTAGTTTATGAGACCTGTTGCTGCTAGTTAACCCCAGTCCTACTATTTATGTCGTCTCCTACAGGCACTCATTTACATAAATCTAACTACTTGTTGTCTTCCATGCATGTCAGATATAATTGCACACACTGATATATCCACAAGAACCTCAAGGAACAATGTAAAGGCCAATAAACATGATGTCAATGAGACCCAATATGATGGAACATGTAAAGGCAGTTCTTCAGAAGACTTGCAGAAAGATGATGAATCCTCTTCACCCCACAAAGTCCTTGCTCTAACTTCGCCTGTGATATGGGTACAACATGCATATAATGTCCTTGAGTGTATCTACTCTGTTGCAATGCCATGTGCCTAGCATGCTGATCATGCATGTAAATATGTCATGCCCTCCTGTTTTTCAGTACCTATTCCATTCATGATAACATGTTTTCAAATTCAAGTACTGTCATTCTACTCTATCGCAATGCCATCTGCTTAATTTGGACATCATGCTTCTGAATACCTTATGCATTGTTATTCATCAGTATGTACTTCATCTGTCTGCCATACCATGTTTTTTTACATTGAAGTGTTGTTCTAGTGCTCTGTTGCAATGCCATCTTATTTTCCCAATCATACACATGTATGTTGCCTTAGTATTTCTGTATGTATTCCGCTAGCATATAGTTTTACATTCAACTAGTTTTTTTGCTGTGTTGTCCTGTCGTATCCCTAGCTCTTACACCATACTCCCTCCGTCCGGATTACATGTTGCCAAAATGGATAAAAAAGGATGTATCTAGAACTGAAATACGCCTAGACCCATCCATTTTTTCCGGATGGAGGGAATACATGTCAGTATGTCATGCCTTTCTATTCTTCAGTACCTATTCCATCTCTCTGATGTCGCATGTTTTATAATTAAAGGACCATTCTTCTATACAAGGCATGCAAGGGGAATACGGCTATGTTAGAATCTGAAGGGTTACAAACAAGGCCTTTGCAAAAGATCCAAACACCAGGAGATAATAAACCAACTCCAGTTTTTATAGATACTGCTCCACCACAGAAAAACCCAACTCCTACTGATAATAAGCAGATTCCAGTGGCCAAAGAACTAGTCCGCTCTAGTCCAGCAAAAATATGTCAACTCAATTCTAAGAAGCGTGTGCGTATCCTTGCATCATGAAATTTTATAGCATTCTGATCATATTTTCTACATGTTTCATACCCATCTCTCTTTTAGAAAATAAGCTTAACAGATAGAAGAATTTCTGCAATGGTATCGTTTATGAGGAAAGATTCTTGCAGGAATTCTCTGTGCTCCAATGTAGATGTAAGTACCTGTTGTATATTACTATATTTTTACATCAGCATGTATTTTGTTAATCGGCATGAATCCAACCTTTATCTGATCTAAATTTAGTTGTAGCAAAATGTATTATTAAAGGCCACAATGTTGATTTTTGTAAGGAAAACTGCCTGGTAGTTTTGCATCCTGAGCTGCATGAGTGTACTATCTCATATCAGTGGGTTTGAATACTTTGGTTCTGCAGTGGGTTTTTGAGTGTTTATTTACTATGTTGTCCTGTCATATCCCTAGCTCTTACATCATACTCCCTCCGTTGGGATTAAATGTCGCAGAAATGGATAAAACTGGATGTATCTAGAACTGAAATACGCCTAGACCCGTCCATTTATTTCCGGATGGAGGGAATACATGTCAATATGTCATGCCTTTCTATTCTTCAGTACCTATTCCATCTCTGCTGTAGCATGTTTTATAACTGAATCACCTTTCTTCTATATAAGGCATGCAAGGGGAAGAAGGCTCTGTTAGAATCTGAAGGGTTACAAACCAGGTCTTTGCAAAAGATCCAAACGCCAGGAGATAATAAACCAACTACATTTTTCATAGATACTGCTCCAGCATAGAGAAACCCAACTCCCACTGATAATAAGCAGATTCTAGTGGCCAAAGAACTAGTCCGCTCTAGTCCAGCAAAAGAATGTCAACTCCATAAGAAGCGTGTGTGTATCCTCGCATCATGAAATTTTATAGCATTCTGATCATATTTTCTACATGTTTCTTACCCATCTCTCTTTTAGAAAATAAGGTTAAACAATAGAAGACTTCCTCCATTGGGATCGTATTCCAGGAAAATATCTTGCAGGAATTCTCTGTGCTCCAATGCTGATGTAAGTACCTGTTGTGTATCACTATTTTTTTACATCAACATGTATTTTGTTAATCGGCGTGAATCTAACCTTTATCTGATCTAAAATTAGTTGTAGCAAAATGTTAAAGCCGCCAATGTTGATTTTTGTAAGGAAAACTGCCTGGTAGTTTTGCAGACTGAGATGCATGAATGTACTATCTCAAATCATGCACATTACTGAATTGTAGTGCTTCTCCGGTTGCCCATTCAGTCATTGTGTCAATGTTGCTTTTGTACTACCTTACCTGGCTGATGATAGCTGTGCCATATTGTGTTAATTTGGTGTAGGCTACTTGCCCAAACGTTCGTTGTGTCAATGTTGCTTTCCTATTATCTGACATGTCCAATGATAGGAATGCTAGTGTGTTAATTTTGTGCAGGCTGCTGAATATAAGAAGACAAACTCTGAAAATAGCAAGGCAACCCCATTGTTTCTTTCCAGTAAATCTAGGCCAGGTAATATGGCAATAACTCATGATTAATCTGTTTGGTTCCCATCCTAATTTATGTTATGATGCAGTGGTCGAGACACTCTCCACTATCAATAATACAAGCCTGCCAAAATTGCCATCTGAATCTGTTCAGTATCCTCTGTCTTGAATGCAACGGAATAAATGTATGTTTGTGAACTAATTAATGGCTGAAGCAATGATGGAAATGGTGGATGAATCAGAGGTGCAGAGTCGTGCGACACAACAACTGATCAATGTTTTCATAGACAGTGTAGCAAAGCAGAAAGAACTTGCCCACATGCTTATGGGCGTCATCTGTGCTGAGGTTACAGATTGTGACGTTGTAAATGGTTAGGTTCTGCTCATTTATTTGCACTGGCATCAATCTTTTATTGCCAAGTGGATGTAATTTCATGTAATATATGCTGGATGTGCAACGTTATTCCCTGTATGCCGTACCTTTGCGTGATTGGTTTTGGTCCCGTGCATAATTGCTCATCATAATGGGCACAAATTATCTTATTTGTCCTAAAGACATGTACGAACTTTAGTCGGCCCATTAAGTTAATGGGCCGTTACTAGGCCGAAAGTTAATGGTCGTCCCTCATACCTCCCGGGTCGTTAACAGGCCGACATCAAGCGGGTAACAGGTGGACCCAGTTTATTTCACGGGCCGTTAACAGGCCGTTACTAAGTTTGGGCTACATATGGCCCAACTATACTGTAGGCCTTTAGCAGGCCAATAGAGACAGCGGGCTTGTAATGCACTATGAAAACCATGGGCCGCTAAGAGGTCGAAAGTCAGGTCGTATTGTAAATGGCCCAACTGTGTTGTGGGCCTTTAGCAGGCCGAAAGAGAAACCGGGCTGGTATTGGACCATGAAGGGCATGGGCCGTTAAAAGGCCAAAACTAAGGTCCGACTACAAATGGCCCAACTCATTTATGGTCCGTTAACAGGCCGAAAGGTACACAGGGCCGGGAATTGGCCCAACACTTAAATGGGTCGCTAAAAGGCCAAAACTCAGGTCCGACTACAAATGGCCCACCTGATTTATGGGCCGTCAACAGGCTGCAAGTGACACTGGGCCTGAAAATTGGCCCAACACTTAAATGGGCCGCTAAAAGGCCGAAACTCAGGTCCAACAACAAATGGCCCATCAGATTTATGGGCCGTCAACAGGCTGAAAGACATACCGGGCCGGAAACTAGGCCAACATTTAAATGGCTCGCTAAAAGGCCGAAAGATGTACATCCTGAAAATTGGCCCATCCATTAAATGGGCCGTTAACAGGCCGAAATCTCATCGGGCCGATATTGAGCCTAGATACATAGCGGGTTGTTAACGGGCTGGAACTGACGATGGGCTGCAATGGTGTCAAATATTTAACGGGCCGTTGATGGGCCAAATTGGCACATCTCGTATGGGCCGTGGGCTTAAATGGAGCTGACACAAGTAGGCCTTATATGGGCTGGCCTGCTAATTTTTACTAGGCCGGCCTTTTCATAGGAATGGGCCTCTGTTGGGCCGTGCCACATGTCGACGTATCATAGGCGCCTTCCGTCCAATGAGTGGATGACATCTGTCCCAACGATGAGCCGACACGTGTTTCCTCCAGCCAATGATGATTTTACACGTGGAAAATCCCCATTGGTCGGGGCTGTTAACGGGTTATCGGATCCAAAACCCGACCCGATACACTACTAGGGAAAATCCTATACACAGAATCTTAGCAGCAGCGCGTTTCAAAATGGCTCGCTGCTGCTAAGTAGTTGTAGTGCGTGTTACGTAAACTCGCTGCTAATAAGGATTTAGCAGTAGCGCGCTCGGCCAGAAACGCGCTGCTACAAATATCGACCGGCGGTGTTCACCTAACTCTAAGTAGCAGTAGCGCGGTCGCAATAACAGCGCTACTGCTAAGTACGTAGTAGTAGCGCGGTTTTTTCGAGATCGCTGCTAGTAAGTTTCAAATTGCCACAATTTTTTGTCCCAGTTAGCAGTAGCGCCGTACCGCAAAGCGCGCTGCTGCTAAGTACTTAGCAGCAGCGCGTTTTCTCTCCCGCGCTACTGCTAACCCGCACCAACCCAACACCTTTCCCCACCCGTCCCTCCCCTCCCCCTCCTCTTTTCCCTTCCCCCTACCTCCCCCTCTCCTCTCTTCCCTCCACCACATGCTCCCACTCTCACTCTTCTTCTTCTCAATACTTCTCCCCCATTACTCTCTCCATTCGCTATCCACCTTCTCTCTCTTCATTACTCCTACATAACTACACCACCTCCATTAATGCATCTCCTTTCTCTTTTTCCTTCCCCCTCCACTAGTTGAAGTTGTCTCCTCCCAAATTAGGTAGCTAGGTAGATGTAGGATTTAGTTAAGTGACCTATTTGCCCCCTAACTAGATCTATCTTTGTCAAGAAGAGCTTTGTGCACTTTTGATCTCCCTACAACATCATCTCCACCGTGGTGCTCGATCTCGATCGAGATAGAGGTGATGAAAATTTCATGCTTTTGCAAAATGGAAATGTGTTTATGTGTGTGTGATATGTTTGTGGAAATTGTGTGTGTGGCATGAGTTGACGCCGCCAAATTGTGCTTTTGAGTTGCCTATGTTTTGCCGAAATGTCGATTTAATTCCGTTTCGGCGAATTTCGGGCAAACTCTAGATCCATATATGTCCTATTTTTAGGGAAGGTCATGCCAAATTTTTTTATGACTTTGATGCATGCATGCATTTTTACAAGCAATTTTTTTATTATTACCGTGCAGAGTTGACGATGGTCAGTGGAACAATGGTGGACAAGTGGTTGCGGTCGGCGGTGCAAGACATGAAAGAAAATAACCGGACAAAGGTTTTATGTCCGTGTCGAAAATGCAAAGGAATAGTTTGGCTCGACCCCCATGACGATGATCGTGTCGAAGCGCACCTCCTCATGACTGGTTTCATGGATGGCTATACTCGGTGGATAATTGAAGATGAGGATGACGATGTTGAGGATGCCGACGGGACAGGCAATGATGACACGGGGCAAGACGAAGAGATGATCGATAATGGCGGCGGCGAAGAGGCCGGACATGGCGGCGGAGAAGGGGCCGGACATGGCGGAGGTGAAGGGGCCGGACATGGCGGCGGAGAGAACGACATGGACTCCACGCAGCAGAGTTCGTCGGTACTAAGTTCAATTGTGCGGGACCCTCATGTTCAAGCATTGCTTCGCAAGGAGACGAGTACTGAGAGAGCTGCTTCTAGAGAGGAGGCTAAGCTGGAGCAACTGGTGGTAGACTCGAACACTCCATTGTATGATGGTTGCAATCCTGAGGTGACCCGGTTGAGTTTCACGCTCCAACTCCTGAAGATGAAGGCTAAAAACAAATGGACCGACACTAGCCTCGATGAGCATCTCAAGTACCTAAAGGATGTTCTTCCCGCGGGTAATCTATGTCTTACTAGTGTTGATGAGGCCAAGAAGATCATGTTCCCTCTTGATCTGCCACACGTTAGATACCATGCATGCATCAACGATTGCATAATTTATTGGAAGGAGCACGCGGAAAAAACCAGTTGTCCAGTGTGCAATGCTTCTCGATACAAGAAGGCCGGGAAGATATGTCCCCAGAAAGTTGTATGGTACTTACCGATCACTCCCCGTCTCCAGAGGTATTTTGTAGATCCCAAGGAAGCAAAGCTAATGCGCTGGCATGCGGAGAGGAAGAAGCCCGACGATGGAGATGATCCGAAGCTGAGACACGTGAAGGATGGAAGCCAGTGGAGAGCGTTGAATAGCTTCTATCGGTATTTTGAATCTGATGCAAGGAACATTGTGCTCGGCGCGTGTACCGATGGCATGAATCCGTTTGGCAACGAGAACACCAACCATAGTACATGGCCCGTGTTTGTATGGATGTACAACCTCCCCCCTGGTTGTGCATTAAATCGAAGTACATTCACATGAGCATGCTTATTCAAGGGCCGAAACAACCAGGAAATAATATTAATTTGTATCTGGGGCTACTTCAAGAGGAGTTAGACACGTTATGGAAAACACCGGCCAAGACATGGGACGCCAGCAAAGGTGAGTATTTCAACATGAGAGCCGCGCTGATCATGACAGTGCAGGACTATCTCCGTTACGGATATGTGGCAGGCCAGGTTTGCCATGGATATTGCGGATGCACGCGGTGCATGGATGATACAACGTCTCAGCAGATAACGTCAAGGAAAGATGGCGGGTCTGGGAAAATCGTGTACATGGGGCATCGAAGATGGCTTGAACAGGACGACCCATGGAGAAATCGTGGAGATCTATTCAATGGTCACGCTGAGCATCGAGGACCTCCACGTAAGCGGAGCGGTGCCGAAATCGATGAGCTGTTGAAAAACTGGAAGGAGTGCCCCGCGCCGGGAAAGACGATGAGAAAGGCGCCGGAGCCGCTGTTGAAGGTATGGAAGACGAGGTCTGTGTTCTGGGACTTGTAGTACTGGCACAAACTCGATACACCTCATTGCCTTGATCAAATGCATATCTGTAAGAATGTCCTTGAGAGCTTGCTCGCAACACTGATGAACATGCCGGATAAGACCAAGGATGGGCCGAAGGCAAGAAAAGACTTGCAAGATTTGAAAATCAGGGAAGATCTGCACATGCTGCCCCGTAAAATGTCAGACGAGACAGAGATGGAGACAGAGGCATGGGAGAAGAAGGGCAAGAAATTAAAGAAAGAGGATTATTGCCCCCCTCTTGCTTCACCTTAAGTCAGGCTAAGATCAATCAATTCTTTAAGTGCCTTACCGGAGTGAAAGTTAGTTCCAGTTACTGTGGCAAGATAAGCAGATATCTAGACACGGACAAGTAAAGGTTCAGCGGGATGAAGTCTCATGACTGTCATGTGATGATGACGCAGATACTACCTGTTGCCCTTAGAGGGATAATGGACAAGCACGTCCGTGACGCGCTTATTGGTCTCTGCAACTTTTTCGACGTCATCTCTCGAAAGTCGATCAGTGTGAAGCAGCTCCAAATGCTACAGGAAGAGATTGTTGTGATACTGAATGAGCTTGAGATGTACTTCCCGCCCGCGTTCTTCGACGTGATGGTGCATCTGTGTGTCCATATTGTGGATGACATAATAGACCTGGGGCCGTCATTCCTGCACAACATGATGCCGTTTGAGAGGATGAATGGGATCATCAAAGGATTTGTTCGTAACATGTCCCGTCCGGATGGAAGCATCGTCCAGGGCTATTTGGCACAAGAGTGCATCTCTTTCTGTGAGAATTTTCTATATGGCGCAGACCAGCCGCCTGGTGTTAGTGTTGGTTTGCCCGTTAACAAGCACAATGGGAGGCTCGAAGGAGATGGTCACTGCAACGGTCGCAGGGAACTGCACGTGGCATACTCAGATCGACGCATCGACTTTGACAGAGCAAACTTGGTAGTGCTACAACACCTAGACGAGGTAGATCCTTTCGTGGCACTGCACAAAGAAATTATCGGAAAGAAGTATCGTGACCGGGGGGTATGCAAGACGGACGCCGAAGTTACTAGAGAGCACAACTCCACTTTCCTGCATTGGTTCAAAGAGCATATTATTGCTAATCCCTCGGAGGAGGGCTCTAAGGACGGATTGCTCATATACGCCTTAGCACATGGCCCCTCGCCCAACCTCGTAAGCTATCAGGTATATGATATCAATAGATACACGTTCTACACGGAGGCAAAAGATATGGACAGTGATGATCAGAACTCAGGGGTGACGATGGAATGCATGACCGGCAGCGATAACGGCAGAACTGAACGATTTTATGGAAGGGTCGAGGAGATCTGGGAGCTTGACTACTCTGGACTGCACAACACGACGATGTTCCGTGTCAGATGGGCTAAGAATGTCGAATGAGAAAGACGGATGTTCACTACCATGACTATACCCGACGCCAAGAGCGCTACCGTGAACGCTATCGCAAAAAATGAGCCATGGGTACACGCTAAGCACGTGACACAATGCTTCTTCATAACTAACCCGCGCAATCCCAGCCGTGTTGTCATGAGGAGAGGCAAAAGGAACATCATTGGAATGGATGGAGTCGCCAACGAGGAAGACTATGATCAGTACGGCAACCCAATGAGGGAAGATGACGATGATGAAGTATACGTCAAAAGAAGAATCAATACTACATTACTTAAGAAAAATCGTACTCCATGGAAAAGGCAAAGTCACAATGAGGGGCTAAATTATTCTTCGACGAACAAGAAGGGAAAGAAGCTGACTCAAAAACGAAAACGTCAGCACTGAGGAAACATATGTTATGGGTCGAATGATGTGTAATATATATATGTTCCTATTTTGTATACACACTTAGCCATTATTATGCATGGGTCCAATGATGTGTAATATATATGTTCCTATTTTGCATACATATTTAACCGTCAAATGATGCAATATATATCGCCCTCCCTTCGTTCACTGCCCTCGGGAAATAAAAGTGGGATAAAATAAAGGAAAAGAAAAAGGAAAACTGGCAGTAGCGACGGCAGTAGCAGTGCGTTTCTACAAAACTGCTGCAGCTATAGATCTTACTAGTAGCGAGTTTCTCATAAACCGCTGCAGCTACAGATCATAGTAGTAGCGCGTTTCTTGTAAACCGCTGCAGCTACAGAATTTAGTAGCAGCGCATTTTGACATAACGCGCTACTGCTACGTCCACTTAACCCAAAATTCTCACTCGCCCTGCTTCATCCCGCCATTTCCCCACAAATCCCCACTCTCTCTCCCCCGTCGCTCCGCCGCGCCCGACCTGGCCCCGGCGCTCGCCCCCGACTCCGCCGGCGCCGGCGCTAGCCCCGGCGCTCACCCCCGTCCCGGCCCTCGACCCCGACTCCGGCGTCGGTGCTAGCCCCCGACCACGCCGCTCGCCCCCGACCCAGCCGCTCGCCCCCGACTACGTCGGCCCTCGCCTCCCTCCTCTCCGCTGCCGGCAGTCGTCGGGCCTGCCTCCTCGCCCCTGCACTCTTTGTAAACCCCCCCTCTCTGCTAGGGTTCTTCATGTTAATTAATTAGGTTATCTATTTAGTTATGAATTTAGCTGGGTTTCAAAATTAGCTGAATTTATATGGAAATTTGAACTGGACATGTGATATGTGCATATGTCATGTTTTGGACATGTCATGTTTGGAAAATGATCCGAGTGGCCTATGTTACACCGAAATGTTGATTCATTTCCGTTTCGGTGAATTTCAGGCGCTCGATATGTCCATTTTTTAGCAAAGGTCATGCCGAAATTTCCCGTGAATAAAGGCATGATTTGTGCTACATAGTTGGCATATCGAGTGCTGGGACATAGATTTATTTTTATGTCATTTCTCATTTATTCATACTTTTAGAAATAAATGAGGCCACTTAATCATAGGAAACATGTCGAACATCGAAGAAACTGGGCCTTCTGACCAAGATGCAGACGAGATGGGTTATGAGGGTGAACAAGAGTACCTCGACTATTTGACTGCTAAGCAAGGTTTGCAGGTCGGCCTCGATGATGGTACTGAAGCCGACATCGACACCAACGGCGCCGGCACCGATGGCGGCGCCGAGACCGGTGGGGAAGGTACCGGCGGGGAAGGTACCGGCGGGGAAGGTACCGGCCCTGATGCCGATACCGAAAAGAGGAAGCATAAGAAGCAGAGGATACGAAAACCTAACAAACTAGGGATTGGACGACTTGTGATCACAAAGATGGCACCTGGCAAGTTTGAGCCGTTAGAGCCGGAAGAACCTCGCAAGTGCTATGGGAACCAAGTAGGATGCATCCTACGGGAATGCGCGAGCATCAACGACGATGACTTAAGGAGTAAAGAACATTTGACGTAGTTGCTCCTAACGAAGTTGCACAAGAGATTCAAGTTCCCCGACCGGGATGATAACATAGAACAACCGTGGAATGATCCGAAGATGAAAAAGATTAACAATCACGCCATGGGCATGTTCAGCAATGATTTTGCCTCCTGGAAAGGGAGGGTGAAACGAGCTATTGAGGCTGATGAACCCCTGTCCAAGATTCTGGAGGAAAATCCGACACTTACGGAAGAGGAGTTCGAAAAGTTCAAGGACACTTGCGCTACCGAGGCAGCCAAGGCTAAGGCTGCGAAATTCAAAAGCCTTCAGCAAAGGAACACGGGGAAGCATCGCCTCGGAAGCCGTGGCTACCTCGGTAAAAGGCCCATATGGGATAAGTAGGACGTGGAACGTGAAGCCACGGGTCTCCCAGACCCCTTCGCGAAGTTCACCAACCCCTTGGAGCATGACTTCATCAGGGCCCGCTACAAGTGGGACAAGGAGAAAAAGGTTTTTTACACGGACAAGATCACGAGGAAATTGATTAGACTACTGGAGAAGCAACACCGGCTTGCAGCCGAAAGCCCTACTTCTCCGATGAGGCCCAAGTGGGACACCCCTCTCAACCGGGCCTTGAACGAACTTAAGGGACTCCCGTTGGACCAGCGGCCGCAATATGGTCGTGTGCACGGTGCTGGAGACGGCGCCACATGGAAGGTGTTTTACAACGACGGCCCGGAGGTCAAGAAGCAGAAAAAGAAGTTTAGTCAGGCGGACATCAATGCAAAGGTGAAGCTTGCGGTCGAGAAAAAAGCAGCCGAGGACGCGAAAAAAGCAGCCGAGGACAAATATGAGTTGCTACAGCAGGCAGTCAATGCAGCTGTAACTGCCTGCAGAAATGATTTTGCTACTAACTTGGTTCCAGTTATCATCAACTGGCCGAAGGAAAATCCAGACAAGACGGTACATGATTTCCCGATGCCCAGTTTCATCGCGAGCAACTCCATGAACAACAACACCATCGCACCATCACTTGCTCAAGCAACCGGGCCTCCTCTCGCAGCCGCTCCCGCTCATAGCAACCCGTCCTCAGTCTCAGGCGCGCTAGGTGGGCCTTCGTCTTTGGCTGAGCTCGACGCCGTCACGGTAATTACATGTCGCACCAACATATATATATATATATGTCACAGCCCTAGAATATTGTTTGTAAATAGTTGCATCTTCATCCAGGCATCATATTTAAATTTCTGAAACATGAGTTGAGGATTGTTGGAAGCCTCAAAACCCTAAATAAAGAAGGGCAGAAACCCTAAAAATCTCATTCATTGTTCCAAAATGCTCTTCTTAAATGTTTGATAATTTTTTGGCAGGGGTTCTGGTCCCAACCAAAATATTGAACATTTTTAAGGATTTATTTTTGGGACTTTGAATTTAATTCATTAGCTATTTGAATTTGAATTATATTCATATAATTAGAATATAATTTCAAATATCCCTGAATTATTTTATGTGCTTTTGGAAAAGTCCATTAAGCAGCATAAATATATTCAGAGGAGCTTTGGCATTGTTTGAATTATTATTTTAATTCAAAACAGTGGCAAAATACTATTAAATAAAACAAAACAGAAGAAGGAAAAAATAAACACAGCAGAAAACCTACCTGGGCCACTTACCCGCAGCCTACCTGGCGCCACCAGCGCGGCCCAGCCGGCCCAGCCCATCTCCACTCCCTCCCCTGTCGTCTTCCTCCCTGCCAGGAGGACGGGCACGCGCCCGGCGCGCGCGGCCACGCGCCCGGCGCGCGCGGCCACGCGCCCCGGCCACCTCCTGCTTCCCGGCCACCTCCTGCTTCTCCCCGGCCTCCCTAGCGACGCCACGACGAGGCCTCGTGTCCCCTCGCCCCTCTTCCTCCCTCGCTGCTCCCTCTCCCTTCCCCGAACACTCTCCCCCTCCTCTGTTCCCCTCACCGAACGCGCCCGTCGCCGCCGACCAGCGCTCGCGCGGCCACAGCCACCGTCTCGCCTCCCCGACGCCTCCCAGAGCTCCGCTGTTCCGCCCTCGTCCTCCTCGTCGTCTCACGCGACCAGAAGGGCCCCGAGCAGCCGCCATCGCCATCGTCTTCAAGCCTCGGCCCCGGCGCCCTTCTCCGTCGATTCGGCCACTCCGGCGCGCCCCCGAGCCCACTAACCCTCCCTGCAGCTCCGCGGTGAGCCCTTGACCCGATTCCCCCTCTCCCCGTGCGCTACCTCCCTCTCTAGCCGCCACACCTTGCTCGCCCGTACGCGCCGCCGCCTGTGACCGCCGCCGACGAGTCTCCGGCCACCTAGCGGTCCGGCCGTCGTGCTCAACCCCCTTCCCGCGCCACGTAGAGCACATAGGTGCCCCGCACGAGTCTCCCCGGCCACCGTAGCGTCGACCCCGAGCTCACCCGAGCTCCGGCGACCGCCAAGGTCGATGCCGGCGACAACTCCGGCCACCCCCGCACCCAACGCCTGCACCACTCGACGCGCGAGTCCATCAGCGTCACGTAGATGCCCTCCGCCGGCCGTTTGGTCGCCGGAGATGCAAACCCGAGGCTCGCCGCCGCGGTTGGCCTCGCCGGCGTCAAGTCGCCGGTGGGGTTGACCCCGTTGACAGTTGACTTGCTGGGCCCAGTTTGACCCTGGGTCACTGACGTGTGGGCCTCTGGCCACTAACTAAATTAAGATTAGCACTAATCGGATTAATTAAACTAAACTAAACCCCCCTGTTTAACCCGTGTCACTGACGTGTGGACCCCACACGTCAGGTTTGACCTGGACCCGCCCTGTTGACCTGATGACGTCAGGGTGAGGTCATGCTGACGCCATATTCCTTTTCTGGAATTTAGGTTATTTTATAATAATCAGGAAATTCCAGAAATAGCTAAAACTTCAATAAATCATAGAAAATTAACCGTAACTCCAAATTAAATAATTTATATATGAAAAATTATCAGAAAAATCCAATCTATCCATCTGTACCATTTTCATGCATGTTAGAACAACTTATCACTACTGTTTAGGACAAATGAAGTGAATGACATTTAAATAACCACATATGGAGTTTGAATTTGAATCTTGGATTCAAACCAACTTCATTTAATCTGGTTTTAGGTGCATTAGCCCAAAACACATTCATATTGCCATGTCATAGCATGCATCATATTGTGCATTGCATTGATCGTGTTTTTCTGTATTTGCCGGTAATTGTCCCCTCCCGATAGACGTGTACCGACGATGTGATCGATGACACCGATGAAGAGCTATATTATCTTCAGAAGTGCCAGGCAAGCAAAAACCCCCTTGTTCATTCCGATACAATCCCACTCTCTCGCTCCTGCTCTCTTTTACTGCATTAGGACAACAATGATTCATCTGCTACTTGCTGCGGTAGCTAAACCTCTTTATCCTTTGCATGACCTGTCATTGCCACAGTAAATAGATGAAACCCACTAGCATGAGTAGGTGTTGTTTGAGCCCTGTTGTGCCTACTCATTCATGTTTGTTTGTCATGCCTGCTATTGCTTAGAGTCGAGTCAGGTCTGATTCATCGGGGATGAATCAGAGGCGTGTGAACATGTCCTACTATGTGTGAGCTAAGTGTGTGAACACGATTTGGTAAAGGTAGCGGTGAGAGGCCATGTAGGAGTACATGGTGGGTTGTCTCATTGCAGCCGTCCTTAGGAACTGAGTTCTGTGTTTGTGATCCATGAACAGCTACTACCACACATTGGGATCCTTAACTGACTCTCTCGACTTATTAATCAACATGATCTCTGTCCAGGAGTTGCAACTAGTTTCTGGTGTTTGTAGGTAGTGTTAGTAGTCTACCAAGTGGCACCCCGTACAGGTGGGCTTGGGACAGACTAGGCACAGTGGCACGGTGTACCAAGTGGCACCCGGTTGGTGGGCTTGGGAACCCTGCACACATCGTTTGGGGCCGTGAGCGACACCCCGGCCGGATCTCCTTGCAGATGGAACCCGAATAGGCGATAAACCTGGACTAGAGACTTGTTCGGTTAGTCAGGTCGTGGCCGACTCCCTCGCCCGGCTTCCGCTTGAAGGTTGCCGAGGTACATGATGTGTACAGGGCGGTAAGTGGCGAGAGCGTGTGGCAAAAGGCGCAAACGGTCATATGGATGCTAGCGGCACTGTCATATACGTGTGCCAAAAGGCGCAAACGGTCCCGGGTAAAGGTAAGGCGACACCCGTGGGAATACCGTGCGTGAGGCCGCAAAGTGATATGAAGTGTTACATGCTAGATCGATGTGGCATTGAGTCGGGGTCCTGACAGCGTTGGTATCAGAGCTTAACTGTCTGTAGGATTACCAAGCCAAACTGGTCGAAGTTGAGTCTAGAAATGCTTTAGTTATATAAGGGAATTGACTGTGGGATGGAACGTATGGCTCTTTTTACTCCTTATACCTCATGGCCTTCTGATCTGAGTCATCTTATCTTTCCTACGGGGTTAAGGAACTAGGTTTTCTCTTCTTTCTATCAGGATCACGTGTTACTAATCCGTAGGCTTATAAGATTGTTGACTCAAGCCTCGTTTCAGTTCCTATCACTTCCGTATGTTGACTGTTGATCTCGGAACCTTGATACTGTGATGTTGAGTGGTTATGCCACCATTTTGTGATTGTCTCAAATCTTTTTGAGCATTTACAGCCGTTATGCTGTCCGAGTTATTCCAGGTTTCTAAACAGTCTGATGCACTTGCAAAATCCTTTCCCTTTGGTTTCGATGCTCCTTAATGCCAGCTCAATCACACTAATTGTTGAGTTGAGGTATTCTATTGCCTTGACATTATGATTGGAGTTACTATTATGGCCCTAGGTGTTTAGGGAGTCACCTACTAATCTAGCAATGTTTTGTGATCCCAGTGTGATGATTCTGGCCATCATTCTCGAAAGCATCCCGTGATGCTACTTAGTAGTAGGTATTCTATTCCTGGGTTCTTGAACCCGAGATTCACTCTACTTACTTCATGTCGATAGTAATTGCTAGCGCCTTTAGGATATTAGTAACCTTTGCGATAGTCCTTGAAGTCCGTGGTATCTTCTTCTTCCAGATACCATGAACTACTTATGGCAGAAGTTCCTCGTTGAACTGAAATATCACAACAGGATTATTCTTGAGGAGTTCTCCATTCATAAATCGTGACTCTGCCAGTTCTACCTTTCTGCATGGGTTATCCGGAAGAAATATGTTGAACTTGGTTCGACATACTAATCTATGCATCCACAACTCAGAAAATTATATGTTCCTTTGAGTTGTTCTCTTTAGTTGCATTCTGACCCTCGTCTATCAATTGATAGTCAAGAGTATGCGTGCGTTCGTTTATCGATGCCTATTACTCTTGTGGTCCGTCAAGCCATTCTATCGCAGAATGACTAGGAGAAACAAACTCCAGTACCTCTTCCATATCCAGGATTGGTTCAAAGAAGTTGTGCTCCGCAGATCAAATTGCTAATCCAGCTTTTGTTCTGTTCTACCTTGGAGTATTACCATCTTTATATCGGGATTGTTATAGGAATTGCACACCATCCTATGAACTCCTGGTACAGTGATACTTCTTGCCATCATTAGTCATTCCTTGGTCTTCGTGTTGATGCAACCGGAATACCGACAAATGAATTGTGATGTGTGAAATCAATACGCCTAGCAACCTCGTTGCTGGGTAGTTAAAGGACAATAATTTCATTCTTAGTGTGTTGGTTATTGAATCATCATTCTAAGATTGATCGTGCTACCTAGTCCTTATTTTGGTGCACCCTTCGATTGATGAGTTAGGATCTTGTCAAGTCCTCATCCATTTGATCATACTGTCTTGCCCTCAAAAGCAAGATTGTTCTCGATCTTAGCAACATATCGGTGGTTCGTGATTTTCCGAAGATCTTCTCGGAAGTATTACCAGGTTGTCACCTGACCGCTGTGTTGAGCTCGTGATCAAGTTGGTTTCTTGTGAACCATTCTTCTCCAAGAATCTGTGTTGGATATCCCTGAGCTAGTTGGTTAAGCTAGACAACAACTTGGAGAGTTGGAAGATAAAAGCTTGCCTGACTTAGTTCGTTCCAAAGGGATATTCTTGTGTAGTATGTGTTGACGAAAGATGATATCTTCATCGATTGGTCCCTGTGATCAGTTGCTGGACCTATCATTTTATCTAACTTTTGATTGGAGTATGGGCTATCATCCAATCAGACCAGAACCAACGATATTCGTAATGTTGTCTTACTCATGGATGATCCCTCGAGCATACACCATTACATCTTTGGTCTGACCGATGCTATCACCGTGTTCACTTAACTATGGAATTCCTTTTAAAAGGAAACCTAGAGGAATTGCTGTTGAGCCCATCAGTAGCATTTTGTCTCCCCCCATGAATCATGTTGAACATCAACCTAGTGTTGAAAATTTTGTAAGCAAAGCCTTCGTGCTCCGTTCATGAAGTCTATGCTTGGATGGAAGAAGTGACTTCCTCTAATTCATGTGCATTTGGTGTAAGTTGCCGCCATGAATTCGAGGAAGATTGTTTTGTTTTCTTTGGAATCATCGCAAGTCAGTCATGCATGTGCGAAGTATTCTATGGTCTGATAGACTGATCATCTTCATTCCATATGTATCCCTAGCACACCAAGCCACTAACTGATTGGTTCTAGGAGAAGGAGTTCTTTTAAGAGCTAACCCGGGCTTAATCAAGAACTTTGATATCCTCGATGATGGTTCCCAACCAGAACTCGGTAGTGCTTTATTATAAGACTACCATGTGGTCATGCTTGTCTGGGATAACATGTTCACATGTTTGTAGCAGAACCAACTCATGTTTTGGAGCTTGCTATCATAGTTCATTTCCCGAGAATCTCGCAACGTCATCTCGTCGATTTGTGTTGCAAACTTTCGTTTTTCTTCCTAGACTCGATGAGTCCGGAATATCCTGACACCAACCAGATCTGAATCTCAGGCAGATATGATGGTTTGGAATATTTCCCAAGAACTATAATATTGGTCCCTCGATAACCGGTAAAGTGGATGTCGTGGCCAACACACCAGCCGGAAGACCTATTATTGTATCATCTTGTTTGAGGAAGTTGGCCACCTCCCCATAGGGATTTTGTAGGATTTACTCCCTAGTTGCCCCTATGGATTTTGAGATCCCGAAGTCCGACCTTTACTTGATGTTCTAGTTAGCAAACCATATCTATGATTGGGTTACACTAGCACGTCAAGGAGAACATTAGAAGCGGAGTGCTAAATGTCTCTCGGTCGATCATCCAGATTTTGTTTCCTTGGCCTCGCTAGGGTGAAATCTGAGTTGATGTTATCTTCCTATGCATCTGCATCGTCCATCGTTGTTCATCATGGTGGTATGTTGTGTTGCCAGGATCCTTGACATGGATGTTGGTAAAACCTTGATGAATATGGAAATGCTCAAGTTCTTGAGAGCATGCACAAGCGCTAGGTGTTATCATCGGCACTAACTGGGTTTGCTCTCAGTTTCCTTGGTTATGCTATAACCATTCGAATAGTGGAATAACTCTCTATTGTTGAGCCTCTCCCCAGTTACTAGAATCATTCCCATCATTTGCATTTTGTTCCCAGCTTGCACCGTCAATGTGCCATTCTACCATGGGTCTCTTCCATTTCCGGTGATAAGCAAATTCATCCATTGCGTTGTCTTCAACAAGGTAATCCACATCATCCAAGTCCGAGTATGCCATTCTACCGACCCCCTCCAAACGATCGTTGTGAATTGCCT
This sequence comes from Triticum aestivum, assembly GCF_018294505.1. Lineage (NCBI taxonomy): Eukaryota > Viridiplantae > Streptophyta > Magnoliopsida > Poales > Poaceae > Triticum > Triticum aestivum. The sequence continues at coordinate 222,578,595 of NC_057801.1, read as the reverse complement.
TAGGCTGGTATGAAGAGTTTCAATGATCTTGAATCAAAAGTAATTCTTTTTGCCACTTAAGATAATAATCTACGAATCACCCTCCTCCAGGATGTTTCGTCGTGGTATCATGGCAACTCAACTCCTCGCTATGTTGACAATCGTTTACCACCTTCTTAGGTGTGGAATTGTTGTCCACCTAGTGAACCTTCGTCATCCGTTTCTTTCCACCCCTCTTGATGTGTATCTCGTGTCTCAACCCGAGAGATGGTTCTATGTCTCATTCCGTGAGTTGTTCGACCTTCAAGAAGTTCGATCCTTCTAGAGTTTCCCTTTCCCCTTCTTGTCATGATTAGCTGAAGTTCTCGAAGCAAGACATCAAGAAAAAGATGGTGTTCAAATCAACGTTCATTTGAAGTGCACCCTGGATCGTGAAGATTATACTAGTTGCGTTTCCCCTTCACCTTACCCTACGCTTGAATCTCGGGACGAGATTTTGTTTAGTGGGGGTGAGTTGTCACAGCCCTAGAATATTGTTTGTAAATAGTTGCATCTTCATCCAGGCATCATATTTAAATTTCTGAAACATGAGTTGAGGATTGTTGGAAGCCTCAAAACCCTAAATAAAGAAGGGCAGAAACCCTAAAAATCTCATTCATTGTTCCAAAATGCTCTTCTTAAATGTTTGATAATTTTTTGGCAGGGGTTCTGGTCCCAACCAAAATATTGAACATTTTTAAGGATTTATTTTTGGGACTTTGAATTTAATTCATTAGCTATTTGAATTTGAATTATATTCATATAATTAGAATATAATTTCAAATATCCCTGAATTATTTTATGTGCTTTTGGAAAAGTCCATTAAGCAGCATAAATATATTCAGAGGAGCTTTGGCATTGTTTGAATTATTATTTTAATTCAAAATAGTGGCAAAATACTATTAAATAAAACAAAACAGAAGAAGGAAAAAATAAACAGAGCAGAAAACCTACCTGGGCCACTGACCCGCAGCCTACCTGGCGCCACCAGCGCGGCCCAGCCGGCCCAGCCCATCTCCACTCCCTCCCCTGTCGTCGTCCTCCCTGCCAGGAGGACGGGCACGCGCCCGGCGCGCGCGGCCACGCGCCACGGCCACCTCCTGCTTCCCGGCCACCTCCTGCTTCTCCCCGGCCTCCCTAGCGACGCCACGACGAGGCCTCGTGTCCCCTCGCCACTCTTCCTCCCTCGCTGCTCCCTCTCCCTTCCCCGAACACTCTCCCCCTCCTCTGTTCCCCTCACCGAACGCGCCCGTCGCCGCCGACCAGCGCTCGCGCGGCCACCGCCACCGTCTCGCCTCCTCGACGCCTCCCAGAGCTCCGCTGTTCCGCCCTCGTCCTCCTCGTCGTCTCACGCGACCAGAAGGGCCCCGAGCAGCCGCCATCGCCATCGTCTTCAAGCCTCGGCCCCGGCGCCCTTCTCTGTCGATTCGGCCACTCCGGCGCGCCCCCGAGCCCACTAACCCTCCCTGCAGCTCCGCGGTGAGCCCTTGACCCGATTCCCCCTCTCCCCGTGCCCTACCTCCCTCTCTAGCCGCCACACCTTGCTCGCCCGTACGCGCCGCCGCCTGTGACCGCCGCCGACGAGTCTCCGGCCACCTAGCGGTCCGGCCGTCGTGCTCAACCCCCTTCCCGCGCCACGTAGAGCACATAGGTGCCCCGCACGAGTCTCCCCGGCCACCGTAGCGTCGACCCCGAGCTCACCCGAGCTCCGGCGACCGCCAAGGTCGATGCCGGCGACAACTCCGGCCACCCCCGCACCCAACGCCTGCACCACTCGACGCGCGAGTCCATCAGCGTCACGTAGATGCCCTCCGCCGGCCGTTTGGTCGCCGGAGATGCAAACCCGAGGCTCGCCGCCGCGGTTGGCCTCGCCGGCGTCAAGTCGCCGGTGGGGTTGACCCCGTTGACAGTTGACTTGCTGGGCCCAGTTTGACCCTGGGTCACTGACGTGTGGGCCTCTGGCCACTAACTAAATTAAGATTAGCACTAATCGGATTAATTAAACTAAACTAAACCCCCCTGTTTAACCCGTGTCACTGACGTGTGGACCCCACACGTCAGGTTTGACCTGGACCCGCCCTGTTGACCTGATGACGTCAGGGTGAGGTCATGCTGACGCCATATTCCTTTTCTGGAATTTAGGTTATTTTATAATAATCAGGAAATTCCAGAAATAGCTAAAACTTCAATAAATCATAGAAAATTAACCGTAACTCCAAATTAAATAATTTATATATGAAAAATTATCAGAAAAATCCAATCTATCCATCTGTACCATTTTCATGCATGTTAGAACAACTTATCACTACTGTTTAGGACAAATGAAGTGAATGACATTTAAATAACCACATATGGAGTTTGAATTTGAATCTTGGATTCAAACCAACTTCATTTAATCTGGTTTTAGGTGCATTAGCCCAAAACACATTCATATTGCCATGTCATAGCATGCATCATATTGTGCATTGCATTGATCGTGTTTTTCTGTATTTGCCGGTAATTGTCCCCTCCCGATAGACGTGTACCGACGATGTGATCGATGACACCGATGAAGAGCTATATTATCTCTTGTTCATTCCGATACAATCCCACTCTCTCTCTCCTGCTCTCTTTTACTGCATTAGGACAACAACGATTCATCTGCTACTTGCTGCGGTAGCTGAACCCCTTTATCCTTTGCATGACCTGTCATTGCCACAGTAAATAGATGAAACCCACTAGCATGAGTAGGAGTTGTTTGAGCCCTGTTGTGCCTACTCATTCATGTTTGTTTGTCATGCCTGCTATTGCTTAGAGTTGAGTCAGGTCTGATTCATCGGGGATGAATCAGAGGCGTGTGAACATGTCCTACTGTGTGTGAGCTAAGTGTGTGAACATGATTTGGTAAAGGTAGCGGTGAGAGGCCATGTAGGAGTACATGGTGGGTTGTCTCATTGCAGCTGTCCTTAGGAACCGAGTTCTGTGTTTGTGATCCATGAACAGCTACTACCACACATTGGGATCCTTAATTGACTCTCTCGACTTATTAATCAACATGATCTCTGTCCAGGAGTTGCAACTAGTTTCTGGTGTTTGTAGGTAGTGTTAGTAGTCTACCAAGTGGCACCCGGTACAGGTGGGCTTGGGACAGACTAGGCACAGTGGCACGGTGTACCAAGTGGCACCCGGTTGGTGGGCTTGGGAACCCTGCACACATCGTTTGGGGCCGTGAGCGACACCCCGGCCGGATCTCCTTGCGGATGGAACCCGAATAGGCGATAAACCTGGACTAGAGACTTGTTCGGTTAGTCAGGTCGTGGCCGACTCCCTCGCCCGGCTTCCGCTTGAAGGTTGCCGAGGTACATGACGTGTACAGGGCGGTAAGTGGCGAGAGCGTGTGTGAAGAAGTACACCCCTGAAGGGTTATCATCATCTATTCGAATAGCCGGATTCCTCGGATATGGAAACTTGGACCCCTTGTACAGTTCATAGACAAGTGAAAGTGGATACTCTAAAATACTCAAGATAAGCGTGAGTGCTATGGATGGCGTTCTCGTAGGGAGACGGGAGCGGATCCATAGTGGTGTATTGATATGGTGAATATGTGGACTCATGTGCGCCACCTCAAAAGAGTTACTCGCAGTCGTAGTTTAGGATAGCCACCGAGTCAAAGCTGGCTTGCTGCAGTTAAACCCCACCACCCCTTTGTTGATAATGATGCATATGTAGATAGTTCTGATGTAAGTCTTGCTGGGTACATTTGTACTCACGTTTGCCTATTTTATGTTTTTGCAGAGAGACTTCGGTCTTGCTAGTAGTTCCACGTGGACTTCGACGTTTAGCTTGTTACCTCAGCTACGATCTTGTGCCCTCGGCAGGATCTGGTAGATAGTCAGGCTTCTCAGCCCTTTTCATTTCTAGATGTCTGTACTCAGACATGTTAAGCTTCCGCTTCTGCTTTGACTTGTATGCTCTGAGTGTTGGGTCATGAGACCCATGTTTGTAATATCTCGCTCCTCGGAGCCTATTGAATAAATACTTGAGTCGTAGAGTCATGTTGTTATGCCATGTTGTGTTTGCACATATCGAGCATATTGTGTGTATGTTGTTGAAATGCTTGGTATGTGTGGGATCTGACTATCTAGTTGTTTATCTTTAGTAGCCTCTCTTACCGGGAAATGTCTCCTAGTGTTTCCACCGAGCCATGGTAGCTTGCTACTGCTCCGGAACACTTAGGCTGGCCGTCATGTGTCCTTCGTCGTTCCTGTGTTTGTCCCTTCGGGGAAATGTCACGCGATGGATACCGGAGTCCTGTTAGCCCGCTACAGCCCGGTTCACCGGAGTCCTGCTAGCCCAGTGCTACAGCCTGGATTCACTCGCTGATGACCGACACGTTCGATGCTGGGTCATGGATGCCTGTCCCTGTAAGTTTGTGCCACTTTGGGTTTACGACTAGCCATGTCAGCCCGGGCTCCTTATCATATGGATGCTAGCGGCACTGTCATATACGTGTGCCAAAAGGCGCAAACGGTCCCGGGTAAAGGTAAGGCGACACCCGTGGGAATACCGTGCGTGAGGCCGCAAAGTGATATGAAGTGTTACATGCTAGATCGATGTGGCATTGAGTCGGGGTCCTGACAATATATATATATATATATAATATTCTATTTTTGTTGCCTTTCGGTTGTTTTACACCACAGACATATGTGTTTGCAGGCGAAAGAAACCCCATGCACCATACTCTACTTGATCAAAGGCCAGAAGGTGGACGTGGGAAAGGGGATGATAACGGACCCCTCTCAACGCACATTCCACAACCAGCCGATCCCCGCTGGGCACTTCAGGGTTAGCTTGACCAGTGTGAAATCGGGGCACGAGGATTTGCCTCCTCCAGTACAGCATGTGGGAGCGGACGACGAGACCCCGCCGCGGATTGGACGCTGCAAGGGTTGGGTGCTGCTATGGCCGAAAAATCTTATTCGTCTGGAGCCGGCCGAGAGCACACCAATAACTACCACACATCAACAAGCATGTGCGGAGACCACCACCCCACCTACGCAATTACCAGCTCCTGTAGTGCCGGGTGAATGCGGCGGACGACATGATGAAGGGGGTGCAATAGTACTGGCTGATGTAATTTCTCCTGCAGAACAGAGAATGGATGATGAGACGGAGGTCGACCCTATGGATTACCTCAATACAAACGCATATGACTGTTACATAGATATGATGAGTCAACCATATGACGAATCGGGCTATCAGCTTGCTAATGAGGATATGGATGATATGCCCGGGCAGGGCCGTACCATGGATTGCAAAAAGTCTCTCTTCATGAAATCCTCACAGGACACGCCTGAAGATGCCGCCTTAACACAGGCTCAACTAGCCGGGCGCGAGGGTCGTACAGTACTTAGCCCGGGAACACTTGGGCAGGGGTTAAGGAAGGGTCTGGAAGGTGTGCCCAAGAAAAAGGAGAGGAAGAGATCGGGGAAGGTAACTGCCTCCAAACAAGCCAGAGCACACAGCAGTCAGACGATGCATTCTGAAGAGCGTGTACTAGTGAAAGGTGCGGTCATGTTCCATCTCACGGCGAGCCGATGCTACCGCCGAAACCGCTGGAGCCACTATCAGGGGATCTCAGGAGACTGCACGACCATGCGCTGTCGACTGAGAAAAGCCTACTAGCCTCAAAGGATCCGGGATATCCGACATACGCGGCTCGTGTGCCCGAGGGGAAGTGCTACGTCGACACACGGCCCGCGGAGGTGTTCTTCCTGCGGTTTGACCATATCTTTGAGATGTTTCTAACAAGGTGGCTTGATTTTACTATTGTCCGCCTTTTTGCGCTACATATGAGCTCCGTCATGAAGAGTGGAGAAGCCTCGCAAATCTGTGTGGCAGATCCGTACTACATGCACGAGTCTTTATTGAGTCTCGGCGACTTTGAGCGTGAAACTGCTAGGGAGTACCTCCAAAACTTCATGGTACAGAATAAGGACCGGGAAATTGTCCTCGTGCCTTATCATCCAAAGTAAGTCAGTTCCGGACAACCCTTTCGTACATTTCAATCATTCCTTCTCTCTCATATGGGGAATAATCTGAGGTGTCTTTTCCCCGCAGCAACGGGAGCGCCGTCCTTATCTTTCTTTACCCGCAAGTCTCCCACGCCGTGTATTTTGACCCTTCCAGAGAGTACGAGAAAAAGGACTACACCCACATAATGAATATTCTAGATGATGCTCTCCAAGGCTTCAGCTTTAGAGGTGGCCACGTGCATATCAAGAAACAAAGGAACAAGAAGATGGGTTTCGCGCATAAAACTAACTTCTCCTGCATCCATGTCCCAAAACCAAGCAAGAAGGATGGATTCTACATCGTCCATCTCATGATTCAGTTCAACACGGATCACCAAAAGCTTCGCATTAACAGCAGAAATGATGATCTGTAACGCCCCGGATTCGTTGCGCCAGGTGTCTGCCAGTTATTCGCCGTAGTTGCCATGTCATTTGCTTGCGTGTTGCACTTTGCCATGTCATCATGTGCATTTCATATCATGTCATCATGTGCATTTCATTTTGCATACGTGTTCGTCTCATCCGTCTGAGCCTTTTCCCCGTTGTCCGTTTTGCAATCCGACACTCCTATGTCATCCGGCGTCCCCTTGTTGCCTCTTCTCTTGTGCGGGAGTTAAACTTTCTCCGAATGGCCCGAGGCTTGCCAAGCGGCCTTGGTATAGCACCGGTAGACCGCCTGTCAAGTTTCGTGCCATTTGGAGTCCGTTTGATACTCGAACGGTTAACCGGGTAACCGTAAAAGCCCTCTTTTGTTGCAGCCCAACACCCCTTCCAAAGTGGCCCAAAGCCCAACCAACCCCCCTCCATGCTCCCGGTCGTTCGATCACGATCACGTGGCCGAAAACCGCTCCTCATTTGGACTCTCCTAGCTCCCTCTACCTATAAATATGCCCTCTCCCCCGAAATTCGCGGATGAAATCCCCCCTAACCCTAGCCCCGCTCCCTCTCCGCCGCCGGAAACGTCCGGATCGGACTGGATATGTCCGCGCCGCCGCCCTCAGCGAACCGGAGGCCGCCACGTGGCACCCGGCCACCGCGCGCGCCGCCGGCCCGCCGAGCCCGCAGCCGGCCCGGCGGCCCGTGCCCGCTCCACCGCTGCCGCCTCCCGCGCGCCGGCCGGCTCTCGAGCCGGCGCCCGCCGCCGCCTCGCCGGTCCGCCGCGCCTTCCCGCCGCCGCAGAGCTCCGCCGGGGCCGCTCGCAGCCGCCGTCCCGAGCGCCGCCACGGCCCGCTGCCGCCGATCCGTCCCCGCCGCCGCGCCCTCTGCTCACCATGCTCCGCACCGGCCGGCCCCGCTCGGCCCCGCCAGCCCCGCCATGGCCCGCAAGCTGGAGCTCCGCCGCCGGCTCAGCTCCTCTGCCCGGCCCCGTCGTCCCCCGCCCCGGCCTCCTCCAGATCCGGCGCCCCGCCCGTCGCCCCGGCCAGATCCGGCCACGGGAGGGCCGGATCCAGCCTCCTCCTGTCTCTCCCTCGACTCCGGCCGCTCTCCGGCGAGTCCCTCCGGCGAGATCCGCGCCGCCTCGAGAACCGTGCAAACTGGAGGTTGACCCCTGCAAACGCCTAAGTCCCCGTATCTTTGCATAATCATGCTTAGTTTGACATGCCGTATCTCTGCATCCATAGCTCCGTTTCGTGCGTGTAATATGTCAAATTGTTCGCCTCGACGAGTACATCATTTCATTCCATTGCATCATTTTCATTTGAGCTCATTTTGATGCCGGAAATGCTGTTGTAAGAGTGCATGTTGCTGTTAATCTGCTGAAACTATTATAACTTGCTCATTCGTCATTTTTGCCATGATTTATGTGTGCATCCTATGAGGTTGATGTCTTCATGTGTTTTGATCTATACTATGCCATCTTTCCAGGTGTGTTAACCATGTCTTTTTTTGAGTTGTGTGCTGAGTGCATCAAGCTTGTTAATTAGTGTACTTGCTGTTACTGTTTTGCTAGACAGATTCTGTAATTTTGTGATGCCATGTTAACATGTTGCTACTAATCATTCTATGCATAATCTGGAGATGTTCTATAAACATGTTTTGATCTACATGTTATGCCCTATCCATCCATGCCCCTGGTTGCATTTATAGCTTGCTGTAGATTGTTCATATCTTGCCCCAAAGTTGCTTGAAAATGTTGTTGTCCACCTGTTAACATGAAGTTCAATGTTTCCATGATTGTTTCCTAGTGATCCATGCACCCTATGAACTTGATCTTGCCATGCTTAGCTTCATAAACATGTCTTCTTACTGTTGGTTGCATTTCCATGCCATGTATTGCTCTGTGGAGAGTGGTTCAAGCTCACCAACATGCCTACTTATTGTTGTTCTTGCCATGTTTAAATCTGTAATATAACTTGCCATGTTTACATGGGTGCCATCATATTTTCTGTGCATTTTTGGCTCATGGTCAGTAAGGGTCTTTTGATCTATGCAATTAGTAGATTCATGCCATGCCTTTGTTTGCCATGATCTGTTCATGTAACATGTTGTTTGATAGCACTAAACATTGCAACCTGATGTTATTTCTGCAATGTCTGAAACTGTTATTATTTGCAATCTTTCCATGTCATTTCGAGCATGTTCTAGTCTTCTCTGGAGATAGCTCAGTGTTCATGTTTTGTTATGCTTTACCTCTACATCACGCCCATGCCTTTTGTTATTATGTTGGGGTGCTGTAGCTTATTGTTTTGATGCTTGCAAGATGCCTAGTTGTTGTTATGGACAGATTGTTGCTATGACTTGTATAGTGTGTGTGTGTTGAACCGTTGCTCCGTTTTGAGTGTGCTCTATATGAAACGTGCTTGATTTTGCATGTAGTTTCATATTATCATGTTGCATCCTTGTTTTGAGGTGTTTGCTTGATGTTTGTATGCATTTTGCATCAATGCCATGCTTAACTTGATTTGCTCATATCTTCTAGGCCGTAGCTCCGAATCTAATGAACTTTATATATAACTTGACTAGAATTTCGTGTAGATCATCTTGGTGCTCTTTAACTTGCTGTTTAACAACTTGAACATAAGGTTTTTCATATCTGGACCAATTTCGAAATTTGCATATGAGGACTTACCGGAATTGTTATATGTTGTTCCCGACCTCATTTAAACTTGCCTTGATGTGTTGTTCTTGTTTGCATCATCTCTTGCCATGAGTAGCTTCATGTAGCCTTGTCATGCATCATGCTTGTTGTGCATCATGTCTTGTCTATGTGTGGTGTGTTTACCATGTTGTGTGCTTCTTCTCGATAGTTCCCATTTTGTTGCGATCGGGAGGATGCGTTCGTCTACGTGTGGTTCGTCTTCGTGGCTTCATCTTCTTCATGGACTTGTTCTTCTTCCTAGCGGGATTTCAGGCAAGATGACCGCTACCCTGGATCTCACTACTATCATTGCTATGCTAATTGCTTCGTTCTATCGCTATGCTGCGCTACCTATTACCTGTTTATCAAGCCATCCCATATTGCCATGAACCTCTAACCTTTGACACCTTTCCTATGCAAACCGTTGTTTGGCTATGTTACCGCTTTTGCTCAGCCCCTCTTATAGCGTTGCTAGTTGCAGGTGAAGTTGAAGATTTCTCCATGGTGGACAGGGTTTATGTTGGGATATCACAATATATCTTATATTATAAATGCATCTATATATTTGGTAAAGGGTGGAAGGCTCGGCCTTATGCCTGGTGTTTTGTTCCACTCTTTCCGCCCTAGTTTCCGTCATACCGGTGTTATGTTCCCGGATTTTGCGTTCCTAATGCGGTCGGGTGATTTATGGGACCCCCCTGACAGTTCGCTTTAAATAAAACTTGTCCAGCAAGGCCCAACCTTGGTTTTACCATTTGCCTCACCACCACCTACTTTTTCCCTTGGGAGTCGCTCTCTCGAGGGTCATCTTTATTTTAGCCCCCCCGGGCCAGTGCTTGTCTAAGTGTTGGTTCGAACCGAGTAGACTGCGGGGCCCCCTCGGGGCAACTAGAGGTATGGTTTTACTCGTAGGATGTCTCATCCGGTGTTGCCCTGAGAACTAGATATGTGCAGCTCCTATCGGGATTGTCGGCGCATCGGGCGGCTTTGCTGGTCTTGTTTTACCATTGTCGAAATGTCTTGTAAACCGGGATTCCGAGACTGATCGGGTCTTCCTGGGAGAAGATCTATTCCTTCGTTGATCGCGAGAGCTTGTCATGGGCTAAGTTGGGACACCCCTGCAGGGTATAAACTTTCGAGAGCCGTGCCCGCGGTTATGTGGCAGATGGGAATTTGTTAATGTCCGGTTGTAGATAACTTGACACCAGATCCAAATTAAAACGCATCAACCGCGTGTGTAGCCATGATGGTCTCTTCTCGGCGGAGTCCCGGAAGTGAACACGGTTTCTGGGTTATGTTTGACGTAAGTAGGAGTTCATGATCACCTCTTGATCATTGCTAGCTTCACGACCGTTCCCTTGTTTCTCTTCTCGCTCTCATTTGCGTATGTTAGCCACCATATCATGCTTAGTCGCTGCTGCAACCTCACCACCTTACCCCTTCCTTTCCCATTAAGCTTTGCTAGTCTTGATACCCATGGTAATGGGATTGCTGAGTCCTCGTGGCTCACAGATTACTACAACAACAGTTGCAGGTACAGGTTATGTGATGATCATGACGCGAGAGCGATGCTTGCTTGCTTTGAGTTCTTCTTCTGCTTCCTCTTCGATCAGGGGATAGGTTCCAGGTCGGCAGCCTGGGCTAGCAGGGTGGATATTGTTTGAGTTTCTGTTTATGTGTCATCCGTAGTCGGATGTTGATCTCTTGTATGATGATATTGATGTATTCGTGTGGCATTGTATGCATTTTGTATGTATCCCCATCTATAATGTAATGTTGATGTAAGGATATCCACCTTGCAAAAGCGTTCCAATATGCGGGTCTATCCTTGGTGGGACCTTCGAGTTCCTTTTGGATAGGGTCGCATATTGGGCGTGACAAGTTGGTATCAGAGCCTCGACCGACCTTAGGAGCCCCCTTGATTTATCGTGTAGTTTGGCCGTTGTTGAGTCTAGAAGAAAACTGTTTTCGGAGTGTAGTTATATCAGAGAGTAGGAATTCTTTTTACTCCTCTGCCCCTTCGTCGCTCTGGTAAGGAATCTTGACGTAGGTGTTTTGAATTACTTCTCTTCCCTTTCAAATTTTCTTTAGGTTCACGTAGTGGGTTTTTCATTCGTTGTCCATCCTCTTTTGTCCGGCGAAATACTCGTCAAGCTGATTCGAACCTCTCTCTCTTTGGGAGATCAATCCTCAGCTCTTTTCGATCGAAGTTGTTTCCCTGTTCGAAGTTGTCCTTGTTTTTCCCACCCGCCCTCCCTTCTTCTTCTCGAATCCGGAGTCCGTAATCGAGTATCCATCCTACTCGTGCGAAGTTTTTGCTCTCTCTCCTCAATGATTTCAACTGGTGTTTTCTCTTCAAGATATTTGTTGATTTCCCCTTCCAAGTTGCCTTTGTTTTTTCCCGCCCTCCCACCCTTTTTCTTCCTGGAGTCTGACTCTCTCTCGACCATCAATTTCATTCGTGTTGAGCCTCTTCAGTCTTCCCTCAATTATTTCAACCGGTGAATTCTCGTCTCGTTCGTCATACTTCATCCCTTTTGTTTTTCCGGTACACTCAATTCAAGTTTTTCGGGTTGATCACATTCTTTTCCTTGGATCAAGTGTTTTTCCCTGCTCGTTCGCCTCTCGCCAGTTTATCCTTCCGGAGTGTTCAAGATATCTCAGGAGATTCATCTGTGTTCCAATTAATTCAAGGTTGTCACCTCTTTCAAATATTTCAATTGTTCCGGTGCATCATCTATCTGTTCAACATCCTTTCCAACGGTCTTTTCTTTTTAGTGGGCCCTAACCCACTGGTCTTTTTCCAGGATCTTACCTGACTCTTCTAATTATTCCGGAGCCATTCCTATTTCTTTTCAAGTCTGACGTAAGAATGAGTTTCATCAGTCAGATGCCTTTCGAAGATCGTTTTCAAATTCTTTCCATGGTTTCCTCAACCTCCTCGTTTTTCATTCTCCCGGAGTATCTCAGTAATTTCGGTGGTGTTTCTTGTCGTCATTCTCAGCTTTGAAGATCGAAGAAGAGTTTTTCCTCTAAATCTTGTCCATTCTCCCGGAGATTCGCGATGCTAGCTCGATGTTATCCTATCAAATTGTTTCGAGTCATGCAAATTCTTTTCATCCATCCGGAGCATTTCAGGAGTTGCTTTCTCTCTCGATCATCTGGAGGTCATCTTTTCGGAAGATTTCTTCATTCTAAGTTTTTAGATTCGTTCTCCAATTATTCTATATCTGTGCCCTTTCGTTCGTCTCAATATTCTTCCGGTGCTTCGTTCAAGTGTTCTTTAATCAGCTCATGATCTCTTTGTTGTTTTGCATCTAAATCCCCTTGAGCATATTGGTTCTTCTAATTCTTCCCGGTGATTCATTCTCTCTCATCAGCCATTTTTGAATTCTTGGTGGTTCATTCAGATTCTTTTTTCCTTTGTTATCATTTTAATTAACTCGTTCTTACCAATCCTACCGGTGGTTCATGAAGATCTTCTCAAGTTTGAGATATGTCACTTCTCAATCCTTTTCAAGAAGAATAAGTAGTATGCAAAATCCATTGCTTGTCATCAATTTAATTTGATGAAGGATAAGCATACAATAAATCTTATTCTTATTTCCTCAAGTGAGTAATCCCCTCCTTCGGAGTTTGTTCTTGATGAATAAATTCTAGTTCCAAGTGTTTTCATCTTTTCTTTTCCGGAGTTCATATTTCCTCGGCCATCTCGTCGGAGCCTCCATCTAAATCATCGCAAGGCTTAATCTTATTCTTGCATCCTTCATTTCTATCTCATCATCCCTTTTGTCACTGGAGTTCTTCATGGTGGTTCTTCATGATTTAATTCATTCTTCAAGAGTTCATCAAGTACCATTCCATCCTCTCAAGTTCATTCTAATCCTCCCATTTTCAGTCGGACTGCTGCCTAAATCCTTTCAGTCTTATTCATTTCTTTTCTCATTCTAACCACTCCGGTTAGAACGAGTGATTTCTTAATCTATCTGATTCCGTGAGCTTTCGATTCTCGTCATCCTTGTCGTTCCTCTCTTCTTCTCGAATGCTCTCGATTTCTTTGCTTCTTCTCTTGAGTTCTTGTTTCGCCTCATACTTTTTCCCTTCCGTCTCGGTCCTGAGATCTCGGGACGAGATCTCTTGTTAGTGGAGGAGTGTTGTAACGCCCCGGATTCGTTGCGCCAGGTGTGTGCCAGTTATTCGCCGTAGTTGCCATGTCATTTGCTTGCGTGTTGCACTTTTCCATGTCATCATCTGCATTTCATATCATGTCATCATGTGCATTTCATTTTGCATACGTGTTCGTCTCATGCGTCTGAGCCTTTTCCCCGTTGTCCGTTTTGCAATCCGGTACTCCTATGTCATCCGGCGTCCCCTTGTTGCCTCTTCTCTTGTGCGTGTGTTAAACTTTCTCGGAATGGCCCGAGGTTTGCCAAGCGGCCTTGGTATAGCACCGGTAGACCGCCTGTCAAGTTTCGTGCCATTTGGAGTCTGTTTGATACTCCAACGGTTAACCGGGTAACCGTAAAAGCCCTCTTTTGTTGCAGCCAAACACCCCTTCCAAAGTGGCCCAAAGCCCATCCAAACCCCCTTCATGCTCTCGGTCGTTCTATCACGATCGCGTGGCCGAAAACCGCTCCTCATTTGGACTCTCCTAGCTCCCTCTACCTATAAATATGCCCTCTCCCCCGAAATTCGCGGATGAAATCCCCCCTAACCCTAGCCCCGCTCCCTCTCCGCCGCTGGACACGTCCGGATCAGACAGGATATGTCCGCGCCGCCGCCCTCAGTGAACCGGAGGTCGCCACGTGGCACCCGGCCACCGCGCGCGCCGCCGGCCCGCCGAGCCCGTAGCCGGCCCCGCGACCCGCGCCCGCTCCGCCGCCGCCGCCTCCCGCGCGCCGCCTGGCTCGCGCGCCGGCGCCCGCCGCCGCCTCGCCGGTCCGCCGCGCCTGCCCGCCGCCGCAGATCTCCGCCGGCGCCGCTCGCAGCCGCCGTCCCGAGCGCCGCCAGGGCCCGCTGCCGCCGATCCGTCCCCGCCGCCGCGCCCTCTGCTCCCCGTGCTCCGCACCAGCTGGCCCCGCTCGGCCCCACCAGCCCCGACATGGCCGGCGAGCCGGAGCTCCGCCGCCGGCTCAGCTCCTCTGCCCGGCCCCGTCGTCCCCCGCCCCGGCCTCCTCCAGATCCGGCGCCCCGCCCGTCGCCCCGGCCAGATCCGGCCACGGGAGGGCCGGATCCAGCCTCCTCCGGTCTCTTCCTCGACTCCGGCTGCTCTCCGGCGAGTCCCTCCGGCGAGATCCGCGCCGCCTCGAGAACTGTGCAAACTGGAGGTTGACCCCTGGAAACGCCTAAGTCCCCGTATTTTTGCATAATCGTGCTAGGTTTGACATGTCGTATCTCTGCATCCGTAGCTCCGTTTCGTGCGTGTAATATGTCAAATTGCTCGCCTTGACGAGTACATCATTTCATTCCATTGCATCATTTTCATTTGAGCTCATCTTAATGCCCGAAATGCTGTTGTAAGAGTGTGTGTTGCTTTTAATCTGCTGAAACTGTTATAACTTGCTCATTTGTCATTTTTGTCATGATTGATGTGTGCATCCTATGAGGTTGATGTTTTCATGTGTTTTGATCTATGCTATGCCATCTTTCTAGGGGTTTTAACCATGTATTTTTGTGAGTTGTGTGCTGAGTGCATCAAGCTTGTTAAGTAGTGTACTTGCTGTTACTGTTTTGTTAGACAGATTCTGTAATTTTGTGATGCCATGTTAACATGTTGCTACTAATCATTCTATGCATAATTTGGAGATGTTCTATAAACATGTTTTGATCTACATGTTATGCCCTATCCATCCATGGCCCTGGTTGCATTTATAGCTTGCTGTAGATTGTTCATATCTTGCTCCAAATTTGCTTGAAAATGTTGCTGTCAACCTGTTAACATGAAGTTCAATGTTTCCATGATTGTTTCCTAGTGATCCATGCACCCTATGAACTTGATCTTGCCATGCTTAGCTTCATAAGCATGTCTTATTAATGTTGGTTGCCTTGTCATGCCATGTATTGCTCTGTGGTGAGTGGTTCAATCTCACCAACATGCCTACTTATTGTTGTTCCTGCCATGTTTAAATCTGTAATATAACTTGCCATGTTTACATGGGTGCCATCATATTTTTTGTGCCTTTTTGGCTCATGGTCAGTAAGGGACTTTTGATCTATGCAATTAGTAGATTCATGCCATGCCTTTTTTTGCGATGATGTGTTCCTGTAACATGTTCTTTGATAGCTCTAAACATTGCAACCTGATGTTATTTCTGCAAAGTCTGAACTGTTATTATTTGCAATCTTTCCATGTCATTTCGAGCATGTTCTAGTCTTTTCTGGAGATAGCTCAGTGTTCATGTTTTGTTATGCTTTACCTGTACATCATGCCCATGCCTTTTGTTATTATGTTGGGGTGCTGTAGCTTATTGTTTTGATGCTTGCAAGATGCCTAGTTGCTGTTATGGACAGATTGTTGCTATGACTTGTATAGTGTGTGTGTGTTGAACCGTTGCTCCATTTTGAGTGTGCTCTATATGAAACGTGCTTGATTTTGCATGTAGTTTCATATTATTATGTTGCATCCTTGTTTTGAGGTGTTTGCTTGATGTTTGTATGCATTTTGCATCAATGCCATGCTTAACTTGATTTGCTCATATCTTCTAGGCCGTAGCTCCGAATCTAATGAACTTTATATGTAACTTGACTAGAATTTCGTGTAAATCATCTTGGTGCTCTTTAACTTTCTGTTTAACAACTTGAACATAAGGTTTATTCAGATCTGGACCAATTTCGAAATTTGCATATGAGGACTTACCGGAATTGTTATATGTTGTTCCCGGCCTCATTTAAACTTGCCTTCATGTGCTGTTCTTGTTTGCATCATCTCTTGCCGTGAGTAGCTTTATGTAGCCTTGTCATGCATCATGTTTGTTGTGCATCATGTCTTGTCTATGTGTGGTGTGTTTACCATGTTGTGTGCTTCTTCTCGATAGTTCTCGTTTCGTTGCGATCGTGAGGATGCATTCGTCTACGTGTGGTTCGTCTTCGTGGCTTCATCTTCTTCATGGACTCGTTCTTCTTCCTAGCGGGATTTTAGGCAAGATGACCGCTACCCTGGATCTCACTACTATCATTGCTATGCTAGTTGCTTCGTTCTATCGCTATGCTGCGCTACCTATTACCTGTTTATCAAGCCATCCCATATTGCCATGAACTTCTAACCTTTGACACCTTTCCTATGCAAACCGTTGTTTGGCTATGTTACCGCTTTTGCTCAGCCCCTCTTATAGCGTTGCTAGTTGCAGGTGAAGTTGAAGATTTCTCCATGGTGGACAGGGTTTATGTTGGGATATCACAATATCTCTTATATTATAAATGCATCTATATATTTGGTAAAGGGTGGAAGGCTCGGCCTTATGCCTAGTGTTTTGTTCGACTCTTGCCGCCCTAGTTTCCGTCATACCGGTGTTATGTTCCCGGATTTTGCGTTCCTAACGCGGTCGGGTGATTTATTGGACCCCCCTGACAGTTTGCTTTGAATAAAACTTGTCCACCAAGGCCCAACCTTGGTTTTACCATTTGCCTCACCACCACCTACTTTTTCCCTTGGGAGTCGCTCTCTCGAGGGTCATCTTTATTTTAGCCCCCCCGGGCCAGTGCTTGTCTAAGTGCTGGTTCGAACCGAGTAGACTGCGGGGCCCCCTCGGGGCAACTCAAGCTCTAGTTTTACTCATAGGATGTCTCATCCGGTGTTGCCCTGAGAACGAGATATGTGCAGCTCCTATTGGGATTGTCGGTGCATCGGGCGGCTTTGCTGGTCTTGTTTTACCATTGTCGAAATGTCTTGTAAACCGGGATTCCGAGACTGATCGGGTCTTCCTGGGAGAAGGTCTATTCCTTCGTTGATCGCGAGAGCTTGTCATGGGCTAAGTTGGGACACCCCTGCAGGGTATAAACTTTCGTGAGCCGTGCCCACGGTTATGTGGCAGATGGGAATTTGTTAATATCCGGTTGTAGATAACTTGACACCAGATCCGAATTAAAACGCATCAACCGCGTGTGTAGCCGTGATGGTCTCTTCTCGGCGGAGTCCGGGAAGTGAACACGGTTTCTGGGTTATGTTTGACGTAAGTAGGAGTTCAGGATCACCTCTTGATCATTGCTAGCTTCACGACCGTTCCTTTCTTTCTCTTCTCGCTCTCATTTGCGTATGTTAGCCACCATATCATGCTTAGTCGTTGCTGCAACCTCACCACCTTACCCCTTCCTTTCCCATTAAGCTTTGCTAGTCTTGATACCCATGGTAATGGGATTGCTGAGTCCTCATGGCTCACAGATTACTACAACAACAGTTGCAGGTACAGGTTATGTGATGATCATGACGCGAGAGCGATGCTTGCTTGCTTTGAGTTCTTCTTCTGCTTCTTCTTCGATCAGGGGATAGGTTCCAGGTCGGCAGCCTGGGCTAGCAGGGTGGATATTGTTTGAGTTTCTGTTTATGTGTCATCCGTAGTCAGATTTTGATCTCTTTTATGATGATATTGATGTATTCGTGTGGCATTGTATGCCTTTTGTATGTATCCCCATCTATAATGTAATGTTGATGTAATGATATCCACCTTGCAAAAGCGTTCCAATATGCGGGTCTATCCTTGGTGGGACCTTCGAGTTCCTTTTGGATAGGGTCGCATATTGGGCGTGACATGATCATATCCACAAGTGGCTAGAATCTCATGGAGAAGCGAATTATAAACTTAGAGATGACTTCTTTCGCATCCAAAGCGACATTGCGACGATCATCATGAAAGAAGTCGTCAATGAGAAGGGGATGTCCCACCACGGCCCTATATCGCGAACTGACGTCCGAACTCGCATAGGTATGCAACGTCTAGACCTCACGCCGTTCAAGAAGCTAGGGTTCGTCCTCGATGATACGGAAGGATGGAACTTCTAGTGATTTATGATGCCGATGATGATGATATGTGTCGGTTGAACTTGTATACTTTTTGTAGCGATGAAACTTTGTGATGTCCGCGGTCCCTGCCGAACTTGCGTAATGCTACTTTGTTAGTTTGCGTACGATGACCTGCGTACCTCTAGTTAATTAATTTGCGTACTGTATATGTTGCATCTAGTTGCTAACCTTTTTTTTGGTGTTGCTCTAGTATATTTTGTTGCATATATATGATTGTACATCCTCTTCATGAACATGCATCTCTAACAGGTACCTAGTTTCTTGATGGCAAGATGGAAATGCTATGTCGTGTACAAAGGGAAGGTTTCGGGGGTGTACAACGAGTGGCATGAGTGTCAGGCGCAAGTGAATGGGTTCACAGGCGCCAGCCATAAAGGCTTCAAAAGCAGACAAGAAGGAGAAGCTAGTTACTTGAGGTTCACGCTAGCGCAAGATAGGACTCGTAACCGCCACCTCATGTACTGCATGGTTCCGCTCTCACTCATAGTGATAGCACTTCTTGCGTATACCTTTGTTTAGATGGATGACATTGTTGTAGTTGCAAGTATTCGAGACTTGCATGTATTGCTATTTTCGAGATGATGACAAGATATCACTTTGTGTTGGATGATGATTATGAAGAGACTATTTGTATGTACATGCTATGATTACATTTGTGGTCTCGCAGGCATTTGTATGTGTATCATGATGACATTTCTATGTGCTAAAGATTCTTCTACAAAGTCGGTTCAAATACAAAACAGATATGCCAAAAAACCTACTTAAATTAGCAGTAGTGAGTGTACAAAAGTTAGCAGCAACGCCTCAATAGCAGTAGCGCGTCCAGCCAAAGAGCGCTAGCGCTACTAGCGGTAGCGAGTTTCCCCTAACCGTGCTGCTGCTACGCTTGTGTAGCAGTAGCGCGGGTGCGCACGCGCTACTGCTATGAGTTAGCTATAGCGCCGTATTAGTAGCGCGGGTACCCGCGCTACTGATACATCTAAAACCCGCGTTGCTGCTAGCCTTTTCCCTAGTAGTGATAGCTTAATGGCATTCCGTTAAAGTGGATGCCACGTGTCGGTCACCCTTGACGAAAGCACTTCCGTGACACGCGATTTACTGTCATGGAAGTGGACACTTCCATGATGATAATTTTGGTAATGTCATGGAACACTTCTACGACAGCACAGGTATGACCTCTCTAGATTCTGTCATAAATTTGTCATGGATGTACATGCATGACAAGAAACGCGACCTACTATGACAAACACGTATTATCACGGAAATGTATTTTTTTTGTAGTGATAATTCCAATCCTTGGGACGACTCGACAGGCGAGCATAAGGGAACATAGCATCTCTCCTTCGTTGAATCGAGATTCCACCAAGTTCTAGGCTGGGTCCATTTGAGTACTCGTTCTGGCGGTTCAAATAAAAGTATTCTCTGAACAGCTCCACACTGGGGTCCTCTTGAAGGTACACCTCACAGAAAACTTGGAAATTGCATATGTTTGACACAGAATTAGGTCCAGTGTCTTGAGGATGAAGGTTAAAAAAGTGAAGAACGTCCGAGAAGATTTTAGAACCAGGCGCTGAGAAGCCCCGGTTCGTGCATGTGATTGATACGTCTCCAACGTATCCACAATTTTTGGTAGTTCCATGCTATTATATAACCCATTTTGGATGTTTATGGGCTTTACTTTACACATTTTTATCATTTTTGGGACTAACCTACTAACCGGAGGCCCAGCCCGTATTGTTGTTTATTGCCTATTACAGTGTTTCGAAGAAAAGGAATATCAAACGGAGTCCAAACGGAATGAAACCTTCGAGAGCGTATTTTTGGAACAAACGTGATCTAGAGGACTTGGAGTGGAAGTCAAGCAACAACCAAGGCAGCCACAAGAGTGGAGGGCACGCCCCCCCATACTAGGCGCGCCCCCTGTCTCATGGGCCCCTCGGGTGTCCACCGACCTACTTCTTCCCCCTATATATACCCACGTACCCGAAGAACATCAGAAGCGACCACGAAAATCTAATTCCACCGCCATAACCTTTTGTATCCGCGAGATCCCATCTTGGAGCCTTCGTCGGCGCTCCGCCGAAGGGGCAATAGACCATGGAGGGCCTCTACATCATCTCCAAGGCCTCTCCGATGAGTTGTAAGTAGTTTACCATAGACCTTCGGGTCCATAGTTATTAGCTAGATGGCTTCTTCTCTCTCTGTGAATCTCAATACAAAGTTCTCTCGATCTTCTTGGATATCTATTCGATGTAACTCTTTTTGCGGTGTGTTTGTCGAGATCCCATGAATTGTGGGTTTATAATCAAGTTTATCTATGAGAAATATTTGAATCTCCTCTGAATTCTTCTATGTGTGATTAAGTTATCTTTGCAAGTCTCTTCAAATTATCAGTTTGGTTTGGCCTACTAGATTGATCTTTCTTGCAATGGGAGAAGTGCTTAGCTTTGGGTTCAATCTTGCGGTGTCCTTTCCCAGTGACAGCAGGGGCAGCAAGGCACGTATTGTATTGTTGCCATGGAGGATAAAAAGACGGGGGTTATATCAGATTGCATGAGTTTATCCCTCTACATCATGTCATCTTTCTTAATGCATCACTCTGTTCTTTATGAACTTAACACTCTAGATGCATGCTGGATAGCGGTCGATGTGTGGAGTAATAGTAGTAGATGTAGGCAGGAGTCGGTCTACTTTTCACGGACTTGATGCCTATATACATGATCATGCCTAGATAATCTCATAATTATTCGCTTTTATATCAATTGCTCGACAGTAATTTGTTCACCCATCGTAATACTTATGCTATCTTGAGAGGAGCCACTAGTGAAACCTATGGCCCCCGGGTCTATCTTTTATCATATAAGCTTTCAATCTAATTTTATTTGCATCTTTACTTTTCCAATCTATATTATAAAATACCAAAAATATATTTATCTTATCATATTATATCTGTCAGATCTCACTTTCGCAAGTGGCCTTGAAGGGATTGACAACCCCTTTATTGTGTTGGTTATGAATTCTTGTTTGTTTGTGTAGGTGCGTGGGACTTTTGAGGAGCCTCCTGCTGGATTGATAACTTGGTTCTCAAAAACTGAGGGAAATACTTATGCTACTATTGCTGCATCACCCTTTCCTCTTCAAGGAAAACCAACGCAAGCTCAAGACATAGCAAGAAGGATTTCTAGCACCGTTGCCGGGGAGGTCTTCGCTCAAGTCCAGACATACCAAGTACCCATCACAAACTCATGTCCCTCGCATTACATTATTTGCCATTTGCCTCTCGTTTTCCTATCCTCCACTTCACCCTTGTCGTTTTATTCGCCCTCTCCTTCCCAATCTCCTCTCTCTGTCGCTTGCCTTTTTGTTTGCTTGTGTGTTGGATTGCTTGTCGCGATGGTGCAAGACAATACCAAATTGTGTGACTTTTCCAGTACCAGTAATAATGATTTCCTTAGTTCTCCGATTGCCCTCTTAATGATGTTGAGTCTTGTGAAATCAATGCTGCTTTGCTGAATCTTGTTATGAAAGATCAATTCTCCAGCCTTCCTAGTGAAGATGCCACTACCCATCTAAACAACTTGTGTGAGATGCAAAAGAAGAAAGATATGGATAATGATATTGTTAAATTGAAGTTATTTCCGTTTTCACTTAGAGATCATGCTAAAGTTTGGTTTTCGTCTTTGCCTAAGAATAGTATTGATTCGTGGAATAAGTGCAAAGATGCTTTTATCTCTAAGCATTTTCCTCCCGCTAAGATCATCTTTCTTAGGAATGATATTATGAATTTCAAACAACTTGATCATGAGCATTTCTCCCAATCTTGGGAAAGAATGAAATTGATGATTCGCAATTGCCCTACTCATGGTTTGAATTTATGGATGATCATACAAATTTTTTATGCCGGACTGAATTTTGCTTCTAGAAATCTTTTAGATTTGGCCGCGGGAGGCACGTTTATGGAAATCACCTTAGGATAAGCTACAAAACTCCTTGATAATATTATGGCTAATTATTCTCAATGGCACACCGAAAGATGTGCTAGTAAAAAAGTGCATGCTATAGAAGAAATTAATGTTTTGAGTGGAAAGATGGATGAACTTATGAAATTGTTTGCTACTAAAATTGCTTCTATTGATCATAATGATATGCCTTTGTCTACTTTTATTGAGAATAATAATGAATCTATGGATGTGAATTTTGCTGGTAGGAATAATTTTGGTAACAATGCTGATAGAGGAAACTTTAATCCTAGACCGTTCCCTAGTAATTCCTCTAATAATTATGGAAATTCCTACAAGAATTCTTATGGTAAAATAACATGCCCTCTGATTTTGAGAATAGCGTGAAAGAATTTATGATCTCTCAAAAGAATTTTAATGCCATGCTTGAAGAAAAATTGCTTAAAGTTGATGATTTGGCTAGGAACGTTGATAGACTTTCGCTTGATGTTGATTCTTTGAAACTTAGATCTACTCCTCCTTAGCATGATATCAATGAGTCTCTCAAAACTATGAGAATTTCCATTAATGAGTGCAAAGAAAGAACCGCTAGATTGCATGCTAAGAAAGATTGCTTTGTAAAGGCGTGTTCTTCTAGTTTCCATGAAAATAATGATGAAGATCTAAAAGTTATTGATGTGTCCCCTATTAAATCTTTGTTTTGCAATGTGAGTCTTAATAATGATGGGACTGGAGATGAGTCAACATTAGTTAAAAGGCGTTCCAATGACTCAGAGTTTTTAGATCTTGATGTTAAATTTGGTAAAAGTGGGATTGGAGAGGTCAAGACTTTAAATAGCATTGAACCCACTATCTTGGATTTCCAGGAATTTAATTATGATAATTGTTCTTTAGAAAATTGTATTTCCTTGTTGCAATCCATTGTGAATTCTCCTCATGCTTATAGTCAAAATAAAGCTTTTACCAAACATATTGTTGATGTCTTGATGCAATATTTTGATGAAAAACTTAATTTGGAAGTTCCCATACCTCGAAACTTTATGATGAGTGGGAACCTACTATAAGGATTAAAATTAAAGATCATGAGTGTTATGCTTTATGTGATTTAGGTGCTAGTGTTTCCACGATTCCGAAAACTTTATGTGATATTCTAGGTTTCCATCACCTTGATGATTGCTCTTTAAGTTTTCACCTTGCGGATTCCACCATTAAAAAGACAATAGGAAGGATCAATGATGTTCTCATTGTTGCAAATAGGAATTTGGTGCCCGTAGATTTTATCATTCTTGATATAGATTGCAATCTTTCTTGTCCTATTATTCTTGGTAGACCTTTCCTTAGAATGATTGGTGCGATTATTTATATGAAGGAAGGAAATATTAGATTCCAATTTCCATTAAGGAAAGGCATAGAGAAATTTACAAGAAAGAAATTCAAATTACCTTATGAATCTATCATGTGAGCTACTTATGAATTGAGTGCCAAAGATGGCACTACTTAGATCTATCCTTGCTTTTATGCCTAGCTAGTGTCGTTAAACGATAGCGCTAGTTGGGAGGCAACCCAATTTTATTTTTGTTTCTTTGTTTTTGCTTCTGTTTGGTAATAAATTTTTCATCTACCTCTTGTTTAGATGTGTTTTTATGTTTTAATTAGTGTTTGTGCCAAGTAGAACCTATAGGATAACCTATGGCGATAGTTAATTTGATTCGTCTGAAAAACAGAAACTTTGCACACACGAAAATAATTTTAGTAATTCACAGAAACGTGATTTTGTGTTGATTCTTTTTGCTGTAGATCTATAGACAAATCGCCCAGGACTTCCCATTTTTGTAGGAGTTTTAGGATTCCAGAAGTATTCGAGAGTTACAGATTACTACTGATTGTTCTGTTTTTGACACATTCTCTTTTTCGTGTGTTGTTTGCTTATTTTGATGCATCTATGGCTAGTATGTAAGGGTATGAACCATAAAGAAGTTGGAATACAGTAGGTTTAACACCAATATAAACAAATAATGAGTTCATTACAGTACCTTATGTGGTGGTTTTTCTTTTTTGCACTAATGGAGCTTATGAGATTTCCTGTTGAGTTTTGTGTTGTGAAGTTTTCATGTTTTGGGTAAAGATTTGATGGATTATGGAGTAAGGAGTGGCAAGAGACTAAGCTTGGGGATGCCCATGGCACCCCAAGATATTCAAGAATAGCAGAAAGCCGAAGCTTGGGGATGCCCCAGAAGACATCCCCTCTTTCGTCTTTGTTTATCGGTAACTTTATTTGGAGCTATATTTTTATTCGCCACATGATATGTGTTTTGCTTGGAGCATCTTGTATGATATTAGTGTTTGCTTTTAGTTTACCACAATCATCCTTGCTGTACACACCTTTTGGGAGAAACCCATTTGATTGGAATTTATTAGAATACTCTATGTGATTCACTTATATCTTTTGAGCTAGATAGTTTTTGCTCTAGTGCTTCACTTATATCTTTTAGAGCACGGCGGTGGCTTAATTTTGTAGAAATTTTTGATCTCTCATGCTTCAATTATATTATTTTGAGAGACTCTTAGAACAACATGGTATTTGCTATGGTTATAAAATTGGTCCTATAATGATGAGCATCCAAGTTGGGTATAATAAAAACTATCATAGGAAGTGAATTGGATGCTATGATCAATTTGATGCTTGATAATTGTTTTGAGATATTAGAGGTGGTAATATTAAAGTCATGCTAGTTGGGTGATTATGAATTTAAAGAATACTTGTGTTGAAGTTTGTGATTCCCGTAGCATGCACGAATGGTGAACCGCTTTGTGATGAAGTTGGAGCACAATTTTATTTATTGATTGTCTTCCTTATGAGTGGCGGTCGGGGATGAGTGGTGGTATTTTCCTACCAATTTATCCCCCTAGCAGCATGCGCGTAGTACTTTGTTTTCAATGACTTGTAGATTTTTGCAATAAGTACATGAGTTCTTTATGACTAATGTTGGGTCCATGGATTATACGCACTCTCACCCTTCCACCATTGCTAGCCTCTCTTGTACCGCACAACTTTTGCTGGTATCATACACCCACCATATACCTTCCTCAAAACAGCCACCATACCCACCTATTATGACATTTCCATAGCCATTCCAAGATATATTGCCATGCAACTTTCCGCCATTCCGTTTATATGACACGCATCATCATTGTCATATTGCTCTTTGCATGATCATGTAGTTGACATCGTATTTGTGGCAAGGCCACCTTCATAATTTTCATACATGTCACTGATGTCTACTACACAACTTTCTTCTTGTAGACGTTGTTGGGCCTGCAAGTGCACAGGTTTTTAGGACAGTAGCATTTCCCTCAAGTGGATGACCTAAGGTTTATCAATCCGTGGGAGGCGTAGGATGAAGATGGTCTCTTTCAAACAACCCTGCAACCAAATAACAAGGAGTCTCTTGTGTCCCCAACACACCCAATACAATGGTAAATTGTATAGGTGCACTAGTTCGGCAAAGAGATAGTGATACAAGTGCAATATGGATGGTAGATATAGGTTTTGCAATGGTAGGAAACAAGGCATGGGGTTCATACTTTCACTAGTGCAAGTTCTCTCAACAATAATAACATAGATAGATCATATAGCAATCCTTCAACATGCAACAAAGAGTCACTCCAAAGCCACTAATAGCGGAGAACAAACGAAGAGATTATGGTAGGGTACGAAACCACCTAAAAGTTATCCTTTCTGTTCTATCTATTCAAGAGTCCGTAGTAAAATAACATGAAGCTATTATTTCCGTTCAATCTATCATAGAGTTCATACTAGAATAACACATTAAGACACAAATCAACCAAAACCCTAATGTCACCTAGATACTCCATTGTCACCTCAAGTATCCGTGGGCATGATTATACGATATGCATCACATAATCTCATATTCATCTATTCAACCAACACAAAGTACTTCAAAGAGTGCCCCAAAGTTTCTACCGGAGAGTCAAGACGAAAACGTGTGTCAACCCCTATGCATAGGTTCATGGGCGGAACCCGCAAGTTGATCACCAAAACATACATCAAGTGTGTCACGTGATATCCCATTGTCACCACACATAAGCACGGCAAGACATACATCAAGTGTTCTCAAATCCTTAAAAACTCAATCCGATAAGATAAGTTCAAAGGGAAAACTCAATCCATTACAAGAGAGTAGAGGGGGAGAAACATCATATGATCCAACTATAATGGCAAAGCTCGCTATACATCAAGATCGTGCCATAGAGAGAACACGAGAGAGAGAGATCAAGCACATAGCTACTGGTACATACCCTCAGCCCCGAGGGTGAACTACTCCCTCCTCGTCATGGAGAGCGCCGGGATGATGAAGATGGCCACCGGTGAGGGATTCCCCCTCCGGCAGGGTGCCGAAACGGGCTCCTGAGAGGTTTTTGGTGGCTACAGAGGCTTGTGGCGGCGGAACTCCTGATCTATCTTGTTGTTCGATGTTTTTAGGGTATATGGGAATATATAGGCGAAAGAAGTCGGTCAGGGGAGCCTCGAGGGGCCCACGAGGGTGGAGGGCACGACGCCCTATCTCGTGGCCTCCTCGACGCTTCCCCGACTTGCACTCCAAGTTCCCGGTATTGCTTCTGTTCCAAAAATAACTTTTCCAAAGGTTTCATGCCGTTTGGACTCCGTTTGATATTCCTTTTCTTTGAAACACTGAAATAGCCACGAAAACAGCAATATGGGCTGGGCCTCCGGTTAGTAGGTTAGTCCCAAAAATGATATAAAAGTGTAAAGTAAAGCCCATATACATCCAAAACGGGTAATATAATAGCGTGGAACAATCAAAAATTGTGGATACATTGGAGACGTATCAAGCATCCCCAAGCTTAATTCCTGCTCGTCCTCGAGTAGGTAAATGATAAAAACAGAATTTTTGATGTGGAATGCTACCTAGCATAATTCTCAATGTAATTTTCTTTATTGTGGCATGAATGTTCAGATCCAAATTATTCAAGATAAAAGATTATAAAACATAAAAAATAATAATGCTTCAAAGCATACTAACAAATAACCATGTCCTATCAAAATAGAATAGCCAAAGAAATTGTATCCCTACAAAATCATATAGTTACGCCATGCTTCATTTTCATTACACAAAATACTCCCATCATGCACAACCCCAGTTTCAGCCAATCAACTGGTTCATACTTTTTAACGCGCTTTAGCTTTTTCAACTCTTATGTAATACATGAGTGCAAGCCATGGACATAGCACTATGGTGGTATATGGTGGTGGTTGTGAGGACAAAAAGGGAGAAGATAGTCTCACATCAACTAGGCGTATCAACGGGCTATGGAGATGCCCATCAATAGATATCAATGTGAGTGAGTAGGGATTGCCATGCAACGGATGCACTAGAGCTATAAATATATGAAAGCTCAACGAAAGAAACTAAGTGGGCGTGCATCCAACTTGCTTGCTCACGAAGACCTAGGGCATTTTGAGGAAGCCCATCATCGGAATATACAAGCCAAGTTCTATAATGAAAAATTCCCACTTATTATATGAAAGTGACAACATAGGAGACTCTCTATCATGAAGATCATGGTGCTACTTTGAAGCACAAGTGTAGTAAAAAGGATAGTAGCATTGTCCCTTCTCTCTTTTTCTCTCATTATATATATATATATATATATATATATATATTCCTTTTTTTCTTTTTTTCTCTTTTTTTGGCCTTTCTCTTTTTTTCTGTTTTTTATAAAGTCCGAAGTCTCATCCCGACTTGTGGGGGAATCATAGTCTTCATCATCCTTTCCTCACTGGGACAATGCTCTAATAATGAAGATCATCACACTTTTATTGATTTACAACTCAAAAAATTACAACTCAAAACTAGAACAAGATATGACTCTATATGAATGCCTCCGTCGGTGTATCGGGATATGCAATGAATCAAGAGCGACATGTATGAAAATTATGAAGGTGGCTTTGCCACAAATACGATGTCAACTACATGATCATGCAAAGAGCAATATGACAATGATGGAGCGTGTCATAATAATGGAACGGTGGAAAGTTGCATGGCAATATCTCGGAATGGATATGGAAATGCCATAATAGGTAGGTATGGTGGCTGTTTTGAGGAAGGTAAATAATTGGTGCATGATACCGGCAAAAATTGCGCGGTATAATAGAGGCTAGCAAAGTGGAAGGGTGATTGTGCGTATATCCATGGACTCACATTAGTCATAAAGAACTCATATACTTATTGCAAAAGTCTACTTGCCCTCGAAGCAAAGTACTACTATGCATGCTCCTAGGGGAAGGGTTGGTAGGAGTTAACCATCACGCGATCCCAACCTCCACTCATAAGGAAGACAATTAAAAGAGCATCTCATGCAACAAATTTGTCACACAACTTTTACGATACGTGCATGCTACGGGACTTGCCAACTTCAACACAAGTATTTCCCAATTTCATAATTACCCACTAGCATGACTCTAACATTACTACCTCTATATCTCAAAACAATTATCAAGCATCAAATTGATTCTAGTGTTTTATGCACTTTCAATGATAGTTTTTATTATACCCAACTTGGATGCTCATCATTCTAGGACCAAATTTATAACCATAGCAAATACCATGCTGTTCTAAAAGACTCTCAAAATAATATAAGTGAAGCATGAGAGATCAACAGTTTCTTCAAAGTTAAGCCACCGCTGTGCTCTAAAGAATATAAGTGAAGCACTAGAGCAAATATTATCTAGCTCAAAAGATATAAGGGAAGCACATAAAGTATTCTAATAAATTCCAATCAAGTGGGATTCTCCCAAAAGGTATGTACAGCAAGGATGATTGTGGAAAACTAAAAAGCAAATACTAATATCATACAAGACGCTACAAGCAAAACACATATCATGTGGCGAATAAAAATATTGCTCCAAGTAAAGTTACCGATGAACGAAGACGAAAGAGGGGATGCCATCCGGGGCATCCCCAAGCTTAGGCTCTTGGTTGTCCTTGAATATTACCATGGGGTGCCTTGGGCATCCCCAAGCATTGGCTCTTGCCACTCCTTATTCCATAGTCCATCAACTCTTTTACCCAAACCTTGAAAACTTCACAACACAAAACTCAACAGAAAACTTGTAAGCTCCGTTAGTATAATAAAATAAAACCACCACTTAGGTTCTGTAATTAACCTATTATAAATTCATATAGGTGTAATATCTACTGTATTCAAACTTATCTATGGTTCATACCCTCCGATACTACTCATAGATTCATCAAAATAAGCAAACAACACATAGGAAACAGAATCTGTCAAAAACAGAACAGTCTGTAGTAATCTGTATCAAACGGATAATTCTGGAAATCCAAAGAGCCTAAAAAATTAGGAAGTCCTAAGCAATTTTTTTTCCCATCTATAGCAAAAAGAATCATATCAGAATCACGTTTCTGTGAATTAACAAAACTAATGTACTGGGTGCAAAAGTTTCTGATTCTCAGCAAGATCAACACAACTATCACCGTAAGCTATCCTAAAGGTCTTACTTGGCACTTTATCGAAACAAAAGCCATAAGACATGATTACTACAGTAGCATAATCATCTGGACACACAAAAACAGTAAGGATAAATAGTGGGTTGTCTCCCAACAAGCGCTTTTCTTTAATACCTTTCTAGCTAGGCATGATGATGACAATGATGCTCGCATAAAAGATAAGAATTGAAACATAAGGGGAGCATCATGAAGCATATGACTAGCACATTTAAGCCTAAACCACTTCCTATGCATAGGGATTTTGTGAGCAAACAACCTATGGGAACAAGAATCAACTGGCATAGGAAGGTAAAACAAGCATACTTCAAGATTTTAAGCACATAGAGAGGAAACTTGATATTATTGCAATTCCTACAAGCATATGTTCCTCCCCCATAATAATTTTCAGTAACATCATGAATGAATTCAACAATATAACCAGCACATAAATCATTCTTTTCATGATCTACAAGCATAGAAAATTTACTACTCTCCACATAAGCAAAATTCTTCTCATCAATAGTAATGGGGAGCAAACTCAAAAAAATAATTATCATGTGAGGCATAATCCAATTGAAAACTAAAATCATGATGACAAGTTTCATGGTTATCATTATTCCTAATATCATACAAGTCATCACAATAATCATCATAGATAGCAACTTTGTTCTCATAATCAATTGGAACCTCTTCCGAAATAGTGGAATCATCACTAAATAAAGTTGACACTCTTCCAAGTCCACTTTCATGTTCATCACAATAAGATTCAACATCCTCCAAAATAGTGGGATCAGTACTTCCTAAAGTTGACACTCTTCCAAACCCACTTTCATCAATATAATCATCATAAATAGGAGGCATGCTTTCATCATAATAGATTTGCTCATCAAAACTTGGGGGACAAAAAATATCATCTTGATCAAACATAGCATCCCCAAGCTTGTGGCTTTGCATATCATTAGCATAATGGATATTCAAGGAATTCATACTAACAACATTGCAATCATGCTCGTCATTCACATATTTCATGCCAAGCATTCTATGTAATTCTGCTTCTAGCACTTGAGCACAATTTTCCATTTCATCATACTCACAAAAGATATTAAAAAGATGAAGCGTATGAGACAAACTCAAATGAATTTTTTGTAGTTTTCTTTTATAAACTAGTGATAAAACAAGAAACTAAAAGATTCAATTGCAAGATCTAAATATTTACCTTCAAGCACTCACCTCCCCGGCAACGGCGCCAGAAAAGAGCCTGATGTCTACTACACAACCTTTTTCTTGTAGACGTTGTGGGCCTGCAAGTGCACAGGTTTTTAGGACAGTAGCAAATTTTCCTCAAGTGGATGACCTAAGGTTTATCAATCTGTGGGAGGCGTAGGATGAAGATGGTCTCACTCAAACAACCCTGCAACCAAATAACAAAGAATCTCTCGTGTCCACAACACACCCAATACAATGGTAAATTGCATAGGTGCACTAGTTCGGCAAAGAGATAGTGATACAAGTGCAATATGGATGGTAGATATAGGTTTTTGTAATCTGAAAATATAAAAACAGCAAGGTAACAAGTGGTAAAAGTGAGCGTAAACGGTATTGCAATGGTAGGAAACAAGGCATGGGGTTCATACTTTCACTAGTGCAAGATCTCTCAACAATAATAACATAGATAGATCATATAGCAATCCCTCAACATGCAACAAAGAGTCACTCCAAAGCACACTAATAGCGGAGAACCAACGAAGAGATTATGGTAGGGTACGAAACCACCTAAAAGTTATCCTTTCTGTTCTATCTATTCAAGACTCCGTAGTAAAATAACATGAAGCTATTATTTCCGTTCAATCTATCATAGAGTTAATAGAATAACACCTTAAGACAGAAATCAACCAAAACCCTAATGTCACCTAGATACTCCATTGTCACCTCAAGTATCCATGGGCATGATTATACGATATGCATCACACAATCTCAGATTCATCTATTCAACCAACACAAAGTACTTCAAAGAGTGACCCAAAGTTTCTACCGGAGAGTCAAGACAAAAACATGTGTCAACCCCTATGCATAGGTTCATGGTCAAAACCCGCAAGTTGATCACCAAAACATACATCAATTGGGTCACGTGATATCCCTTTGTCACCACAAATAAGCATGGCAAGACATACATCAGGTGTTCTAAAATCCTTAAAGACTCAATCTGATAAGATAACTTCAAAGGGAAAACTCAATCCATTACAAGAGAGTAGAGGGGGAGAAACATCATAAGATCCAACTATAATAGCAAAGCTCGCGGTACATCAAGATCGTGCCATAGAGAGAACACAAGAGAGAGAGAGAGAGAGAGAGAGAGAGAGAGATCAAACACATAGCTACTGGTACATACCCTCAGCCCCGAGGGTGAACTACTCAGAGCGTCGGGATGATGAAGATGGCCACCGGTGAGGGATTCCCCCTCCGGCAGGGTGCCGGAACGGGCTCCCGAGAGGTTTTTGGTGGCTACAAAGGCTTGCAGCGGCGAAACTCCCAATCTATCTTCTTGTTCGATGTTTTTAGGGTATATGGGAATATATAGGCGAAAGAAGTCGGTCGGGGGAGCCTCGAGGGGCCCACGAGGGTGGAGGGCACACCTAGGGGGGTGGGCGCGCCCCCCTATCTCGTGGCCTCCTCGACGCTTCACTGGCTTGCTCTCCAAGTTCCCGGGATTGCTTGTGTTCCAAAAATAACTTTTCCGAAGGATTCATTCCATTTGGACTCCGTTTGATATTCCTTTTCTTCGAAACACTGAAATAGGCAAGAAAACAACAATATGAGTTGGGCCTCCGGTTAGTAGGTTAGTCCCAAAAATGATACAAAAGTGTAAAGTAAAGCCCATAAACATCCAAAACAGGTAATATAATAGCATGGAACAATAAAAAATCATAGATACGTTGGAGATGTATCAGTCACTCTTGATTCATTGCATATCCCGGTATACCGCCGGAGGCATTCGTATAGAGTGATATCTTGTTCTAAGTATTGAGTTGTAATCTGGAGTTGTAAGTAAATAAAAGTGTGCTGATCTTCATTATTAGAGCATTGTCCCACTGTGGAAAGGATGATGGAGACTATGATTCCCCCACAAGTCGGGATGAGCCTTCAGACTTTACAAAAAAAGAGAAGGGTCAAATAAAAAAAACAAAGGACAAACAAAAAATGAGAGAAAAAGAGAGAAGGGACAATGCTACTATCCTTTTTACCACACTTGTGCTTCAAAGTAGCACCATGATCTTCATCATAGAGAGTCTCCTATGTTGTCATTTTCATATACTAGTGGGAATTTTTCATTATAGAACTTGGCTTGTATATTCCAATGATGGGCTTCCTCAAAATGCCCCAGGTCTTCATGAGCAAGCGAGTTGGATGCATACCCACTTAGTTTCTTTTGTTGAGCTTTCATACATTTATAGCTCTAGTGCATCCGTTGCATGGCAATCCCTACTCACTCACATTGATATCTATTAATGGGCATCTCCATATCCCGTTGATACGCCTAGTTGATGTGAGACTATCTTCTCCTTTTTTGTCTTCTCCACAACCACCATTCTATTCCACATATAGTGGTATGTCCATGGCTCACGCTCATGTATTGTGTGAAAGTTGAAAGGTTTCAGATTACTTTGTGTGATGATTAAATACTTTGTGTGATGAAGATAGAGCAACAGCCAGACTATATGATTTTGTAGGGATAACTTTCTTTAGCCATGTTATTTTGAGAAGACATGATTGCTTGGTTTAGTATGATTGAAGTATTATTATTTCTTACGTCAATATGAACTTTTATTTTGAATCATTTGGATCTGAGCATTCATGCCACAATAATGAAAATTACATTGAGAATTATGCTAGGTAGCATTCCACATCAAAAATTCTGTTTTTATCATTTACCTACTCGAGGACGAGTAGGAATTAAGCTTGGGGATGCTTGATACGTCTCCAACGTATCTATAATTTTTTATTGTTCCATTCTATTATATTACCCGTTTTGGATGTTTATGGGCTTTACTTTACACATTTATATCATTTTTGGGACTAACCTACTAACCGGAGGGACAGCCGGTATTGCTATTTTTTTTGCCTATTTCAGTGTTTTGAAGAAAAGGCATATCAAACGGAGTCCAAACGGAATGAAACCTTCGGGAGCGTGATTTTTGAAACGAGGCGGCCACGAGGGTGGAGGGCGCCCCCCTATGGGCGCGCCCCCTGTCTCGTGGGCCCCTTGGGAGTCCACCGACCTACTTCTTCCTCCTATATATACCCATGTACCCCGAGAACATTAGAAGCAACAACGAAAACCTAATCCACCGCCATAACCTTCTGTATCTGTGAGATCCCATCTTGGAGCCTTCGTCGGCGCTCCACCGGAGGGGGAATCGACCACGGAGGGTCTCTACATCATCTTCAAGGCCTCTCCGATGAGTTGTGAGTAGTTTACCACAGACCTTAGGGTCCATAGTTATTGGCCAAATGGCTTCTTCTCTCTCTATGAATCTCAATACAAAGTTCTCCTCGATCTTCTTGGAGATCTATTCGATGTAACTCTTTTTGCGGTGTGTTTGTCGAGATCCGATGAATTTTGGGTTTATGATCAAGTTTATCTATGAGAAATATTTGAATCTCTTCTAAATTCTTTTATGTGTGATTAAGTTATCTTTTCAAGTCTCTTCGAATTATCACATTGGTTTGGCCTACTAGATTGATCTTTCTTGCAATGGGAGAAATTGTTAGCTTTTGGTTCAATCTTGCGGTGTCCTTTCCCAGTGACAGCAGGGGCAGTAAGGCACTATTGTATTGTTGCCATCGAGGATAAAAAGATGGGGTTTATATCATATTGCATGAGTTTATACCTCTACATCATGTCATCTTTCTTAATGTGTTACTTTGTTCTTTATGAAATTAATACTCTAGATGCGTGGAGTAATAGTAGTAGATGCAGGAAGGAGCCGGTCTAGTTGTCACAGACATGATGCCTATATACATGATCATGCCTAGATAATCTCATAATTATTCGCTTTTCTATCAATTGCTCGACAGTAATTTGTTCACCCACCGTAATACTTATGCCATCTTGAGAGAAGCCACTAGTGAAACTATGGCCCCCGGGTCTATCTTTTATCATATAAGCTTTCAATCTACTTTTATATGCATCTTTACTTTTCCAATATATATTATAAATACCAAAAATATATTTATCTTATCATATTATCTCTATCAGATCTCACTTTCGCAAGTGGCCTTGAAAGGATTGACAACCCCTTTATTGCATTGGTTGTGATTTGTTGCTTGTTTGCGTAGGTGTGTGGGACTTTTGAGGAGCCTCCTACTGTAGTGATACCTTGGTTCTCAAAAATTGAGGGAAATACTTACGCTACTATTGCTGTATCAGCCTTTCCTCGTCAAGGAAAACCAAAGCAAGCTCAGGACGTAGCAGTGATCAGTAAAGACGATGACTTCCTCCTCCTTTGGCTGAGATTTCTCCTCTTCCAGTTTAGGGGTGCGGTAATGCATGACAGTCTTCTTTGGAAAATAGCTAGTTGTTACAACGTCTTGGAGTGTTTTTTCAGTGACAATGGAGGGAACGCAGTTATAGAAGGTGGATGTCTTTGGTGCCATTGCGAAGAAAGAAGCCTAAAAAGAAAAAGAACAAGTTTGCCAGTTCAAATTAAGCCAGAGGAAAAGTACTACAACACATATTCAGAATAGCGGCTTCAAAAGGGGTCTAATGGTATATGACTAGTTACAGTGGGCTATGTAAGCCGCCATGACCAGTTTTGATGTCTGTCAGAGGTGAAATCTGTTGAGCATTGAAGTTAACTACACCCGGTAATGAAAGCTGCCATGGCCAGATTGTTTTATCAGGAAGGGAAATTTTTGCTAAGTACTGGACAAACATATTTCACAAATTACAATTATAATTTTGGATCAGTGGCAGTTTAGAAAAATAAAATAAATCAAAACCTAAGAACAATAAAAGGGAGTTCATAGGTTCTGATGAGATCTTGTTTCAAGGAAAAGGGTCTGCTGGCATTGAAAGCAAGGGCAAAACTGTTACCGTGCGAGTCATATGCTATCTAAAGGTCAAAGGATGCTAGAGTTCAAGATGAACTACGAACAACTACGAAGAACATGAAGAACTGCTGAAACCCTAATGCAATCTAGAGCAGGGAAGGAGGAACACTTACAGAGGTAGGTGAACTGCGGTGTAGCGTCATCGTTCCCTGGTCCTGTTTAGGTTGATGTAGTGGTCGAGGACGAGGAGGACATTGTGCTTCGTAGCGGCAGCGGAACTCAAGTGACAGGAGAAGTGCGAGAGGAGGAAGATGAAGGAAAAGGGGGGGAGAATGAGAAAAGGACGTTCAACCCTATTTATAAGGAAAGGATAACAGGTGGGCACGAAAAATGAGGAGTCCAAAACATGGTTATCCAGCTGCTCGGGCGCCTCGATTTTTGGGACAACCATTAAAGATAAAAATCTGTTGAGATATATTGGACATTTTGTAAACTAATAACACCTGACGTCATGGCGGGTTATCACAAGTCCAGGAGATGACGTCATGGCGGGTTACGAATTCTCGCACAAATGAAGAAGGGAGGATTTTTTCTAAGTGTTGAAGATTGACATGAACCAGTTCAAATCAACCTGGGGCCTAATGTTGGGGATGTAACTATTAGGTATGACCCGCCCAGGAGACAGGGTTATACCTATAGTGATTCATGATATGAAGCCCGCAAGGATATCGAAGATGGCGGTTCACAAGCACAGGCCCAAGGCCCAAGGGTGAATTAAGGCCTGTAGGAGTAGACCGCCATATATGTAAGACTTGTATTGTATGGCATGTATAGATAGTCACCAAGCCGGACACGTTGTCTATGAGCTGGTCGGGACTCAGTGAGCCGATGGGTTTCGACCTGTGTATATAAAGGGACGACTCAACGGCGGTTCTAGGCAAGAAACAACCGATCGAAAGCTAGGTCAAGCGGATTCGCTCCCTGGTAATCGAGACATAAGCAATACCACCTCAAAACTGGAGTAGGCCTTTATCTTCACCGCAAGGGGCTTAACCAGTATAAACTCCTCTGTCCTTTGTCCCGTTTAACCCCTTTAAGCTAACCTAGTTGCGATGGCTCCACGATTAAGTCTTTTCGCTAGGACATATGCCGTGACAATTCCACGACAGATATGATAATACTAGAAGGGATAGAGCATAATGAAGATAAGATGCAGATTGATGCTACATAATCAACTGCCAATCCCTGGAAGTACAAGCGTTACAGGACAAAATGTACTGACAGGAGCAATGGGCTACACTTCTGCACTGGCATTGTCTGTGTATTCAACTTTTTGGTAAGATTAAATATAGATCTGATATTTTTTAGTAAATGGTGGGAGAGTGTCACACCCTGATTTTCATGCCACTACATTTAAGGTAACAATCATGATAAAATGTGGTTTGACAAAAACTTTTGAGTGTTTTGGACTTTTCCTTGATTGGTTTTTGTCTGTTGTTTGCAAGTGCTCTAAAAATAAAATAAATCCTCCAACTCTTATACTCCCTTCCCCTTGATCCAAAAACCTTTCAAATGATCATGCCATGTGTATAGGACATAAAAATAATTTCTGGCAAAAATAATTTGGCCAAACAGTATTTTCAAAAATTAGTTTTTCAAAAACCCCTGAATTGAGGTTTGCACTACGAGTACTTAATTAAGGGCAGTAAAAATCTTTCCAAAAATATATGTTACTCCTATTAGATATAGGATACCCAGAAACCACAAAAATATAATTTTAAAAGTTATTTTCCTATTTTATTTAAAAGCTTTTTCTTAAGGCCAGAAATGGTCTTTAATAGGGAAAAGTTATTTTATTGTTTCAAAAATATTTGTTGTTTCCTTTTCTTCTTTGTTGAGTCATAGGAACCACCATACTGTTAAGTGGGGTCCAAGTGAACTAAGTCAGAGTGACTGAAGTGATGCTCAACCCAAATCCTATGTCTTTGAGCGAAGACAATGAGAGCAAATCTTATCCAGAGCTGGATGAGTGAGCTTTGCTTGTAGCCCAAGTAAAGTTGCCGCGTGTGTTTGAAATCTGACCGTTGGAACTGAGGGAGTCCTGGACTAGGGGGTGTCCGGACAGCCGGACTATCAATATCCGCCGGACTCCCAGACTACGAAGATAGAAGATTGAAGACTCCGGCTCGTGTTCGGAAGGTACTTTCCTTGGCGTGGAAGGCAAGCTTGGCAATACAGATATGTAGATCTCCTACCATTGTAACCGACTCTGTGTAACCCTAGCCTCTCCGGTGTCTATATAAACCGGAGGGCCTTAGTCCGTAGGACGAACATACATCTCAGCAATCATACCATAGTCTAGCTTCTAGGGTTTAGCCTCCTTGATCTCGTGGTAGATCTACTCTTGTACTACCCATATCATCAATATTAATCAAGCAGGACGTAGGGTTTTACCTCCATCGAGAGAGCCCGAACCTGGGTAAAAACATTGTGTCCCTCATCTCTTGTTACCATCAGCCTAGACGCACAGTTCGGGACCCCCTACCCGAGATCCGCCGGTTTTGACACCGACATTGGTGCTTTCATTGAGAGTTCCTCTGTGTCGTCGCTGATAGGCCTGATGGCATCTTCAACCAGCAACGCTGTCCAGGGTGAGACTTTTCTCCCCGGACAGATCTTCGTATTCGGCGGCTTTGCACTGCGGGCCAATTCTCTTGGCCATCTGGAGCAGATCGAAAGCTACGCCCCTGGCCGTCAGGTCAGATTCGGAAGCTTAAACTTCACGGCCGATGACCGCGGAGACTTGATCTTCGACGGACTCGAGCCACAGCCAAGCGCGCCGCACTGTGACGATGGGCACGATCTAGCTCTGCCGCCGGACAGTGCCTTGGTGGCCGCACTCTGATCCGCTTCGGCCATTAGCCCGGAGCCGATCGCCCATATCGAGGGCCGGTGGATAGACGCCACCCTAGGGGCTTCAACATCCACGGCGATGGAGCCGAATACTAATCTTGCCCCCTGCGAAACTCGTGACCCCGAGGCGCCGGACTCCTCACCGGACTCCGAACCTCCCGCGCCCCTACCAATTGATCCGGATTGGGTGCCGGTTATGGAATTCACCGCCGCGGACATTTTCCAACACTCGCCTTTTGGCGATATCCTAAATTCACTGAAGTGTCTCTCGCTATCAGGAGAATCCTGGCCGGACTATGGCCAGGACGGTTGGAGTTCGGACGATGAAGAAATTCAGAGCCCACCCACCACCCACTTTGTAGCCACTGTTGAAGATCTAACCGACATGCTAGACTACGACTCCGATGACATCGACGCCTTGGACGACGATGCCGGAGACAAACAGGAACCAGCGCCCACAGGGCACTGGAAGGCCACCTCGTCATATGACGTATACATGGTGGATACCCCGAAAGAAGGGGAGGGCGAAGAAGCAGCGGAGGCAGACTCTTTAAAGAAGCAGCCCAAATGCCGGCGTCAGCGGCACCGCTCTAAATCCTGCCACAGCAAGAATGGAGATTCCGGCGCAGGAGACAATAACACTCCAGAGAGCGCCGAAGACAATCCCCTCCTGCACGACTCAGCGCAGGAGGATGCAGAAGCAAGCCCCCACGAGAGGGCGGCAAACGAAGGGGTTGAGGATGATAACTACATGCCTCCCTCTGAAGACGAAGCAAGCCTCAACGATGACGAATTCGTCGTACCTGAGGATCCCGTCGAACAAGAGCGCTTCAAGCGCAGGCTTATCGCCACGGCAAACAGCCTAAAGAAAAAGCAGCAACAGCTTCAAGCTGATCAGGACCTGCTGGCCGATCGATGGACAGAGGTCCTTGCGGCCGAAGAGTATAAACTCGAACGTCCCTCCGAAAGTTACCCAAGACGCAAGCTGCTCCGCCGATTAGAGGAGGAAGCATACATACCTTCATCACCAGCGCATGACATGGCTGACCGACCACCCCGTGGTCGCGACAGAGAGGCATCCAGGCCCCCAGCCAAGACCGTACCCCGGCATCGCTCCAGGAGTACGGAGCCAAAAGGGAACGCGCCGGACTTGCGAGACATATTGGAGGACAAAGCAAGACAATATAGATCCATCTATGGATCACGTGGGCGCCCTACGACCCACGACGAATACCGTCGCGCCGGACATAACGCCGGCCGGGCCGAACATAGCAGATAGCGCTCCCTCGAGCTGCATCGCGATATTGCTCAATACAGGGGCGCCGCACACCCATTATGCTTCACTGATGAAGTAATGGATCATCAGATCCCCGAAGGGTTTAAACCCGTAAATGTCGAATCTTACGATGGCACAACAGACCCCGCGGTGTGGATCGAAGATTACCTTCTCCACATCCATATGGCCCGCGGCGATGATCTCCACGCCATCAAATATCTCCCACTCAAGCTCAAAGGACCAGCTCGGCATTAGCTTCCAAGGCACATATGTGCGACCACCAGACGCCGATGACCTAAGCCACATTATTCAGCAGCCAGACGAATCGGCCAGGCAATTCTGGACACGGTTCTTGACGAAGAAAAATCAAATCGTCGACTGTCCGGATGCGGAGGCCCTTGCAACCTTCAAACATAATATCCGGGACGAATGGCTAGCCCGGCACCTGGGGCAGGTAAAGCCGAAATCCATGGCAGCCCTCACATCGTTAGTGACCCGCTTTTGCACGGGAGAGGACAGCTGGCTAGCCCGCAGCAACAATCTCCGCAAAAATTCTGGCAGTCCGGACACCAAGGACAACAACGGCAGGTCACGTCGAATCAAAAACAAGCGCCGCATTAATGGCGACGATAAGGAGGATACGGCAGTCAATGCCAGAT
This sequence comes from Triticum aestivum, assembly GCF_018294505.1. Taxonomy (NCBI): domain Eukaryota; kingdom Viridiplantae; phylum Streptophyta; class Magnoliopsida; order Poales; family Poaceae; genus Triticum; species Triticum aestivum. Next base: position 222,538,021 of record NC_057801.1, on the reverse strand, counting down.
TCCGAGGCTCCAAACCCAGTCAACAGAAGAAGCCATTTAAAAGAACCACTCCGGGTCCGTCCAATTTGGACCGAATACTCAACCGCTCATGCCAGATACATGGCACCCCCGAAAAGCCAGCTAACCACTCCAATAGAGATTGTTGGGTGTTCAAGCAGGCTGGCAAGTTAATTGCCGAACACAATGACAAGGGGCTAAATAGCGATGACGAAGAAGAGACCCGGCCGCCGAACAATAGAGGACATAAGGGTTTCCCCCCACAATTGCGGACGGTGAATATGATATACGCGACCAATATACCCAAGAGGGAGAGGAAGCGCGCACTCCGGGTCGTCTATGCGATGGAGCCAGTAGTCCCAAAGTTCAATCCATGGTCCTCCTGTCCGATCACTTTCACTCGAAGAGACCATCCGACCAGCATACGCCATGGCGGATTCGCCGCATTGGTCTTAGACCCAATCGTCGATGGATTTCACCTCACAAGAGTCCTGATGGACGGCGGCAGCAGCCTGAACCTGCTTTATCAGGATACAGTGCGCAAAATGGGCATAGACCCATCCAGGATTAAACCTACGAAGACAACCTTTAAAGGTGTCATCCCAGGAGTGGAAGCCAACTGTACAGGCTCAGTCACACTGGAAGTGGTCTTCGGATCCCCGGATAATTTCCGAAGCGAAGAATTAATCTTCGATATAGTCCCGTTCCGTAGCGGCTATCATGCCCTGCTCGGACTAACCGCGTTTGCAAAATTCAACGCGGTGCCGCATTATGCATACCTAAAGCTCAAGATGTCAGGCCCTCGTGGAGTCATTTCAGTCAATGGGAATACGGAACGCTCCCTCCGAACGGAAGAACATACAGTGGCTCTCGCGGCAGAAGTACAGAGTAGCCTTCTACGGGAATTCTCAAGTCCGGCAACTAAAAAGCCGGATACATCAAAGCGCGCCCGGAGCAACACTAACCAAGACCACCTGGCGCGATCAGAGCACGCGTAGCAATGCGGCCCCAACCCTCGCCCGCGCATGATCACAAGAATAACACTCCGCGTACATCATTACGCTTTGGAGATACCATGGGCGCAGGGGAGGGGCTCGATCACAAGGGACCAAGAGTGCGGCTCGACCACACCAGGTGCTCACGCGAGCGCCCCCCTTGGTTTTATTTTTATTTTTATCTTTTCTTCTTTTTATGTATACAGGACTCTGTTAATCAGAAGCCTTGTTTGACGGCGCACTTGCCGAACTCACGATGCAAACAGTCAGGGACTAAAGGAGGCCGCGGCGAATATTCAGGTGGTCTCAATTACGAGCATTAAATTCAATTACATACACCAAGTCTGCAGCTCATCCCTGGAGGGGGACATGTTCATTTAGTCCAAATCCCTTGCTTACCGCACTATTTGTATCAGTCCGCTTTATTAGCAGACCTTCTTTCATAAATAACGCAGCACTTCTTTTCTGCAAGTACATTACCTTTTCATTGCAATTGCGTTATCTTTTATATATGTTCATTATATGACATCTTGCGCCCGTATACTTTGGTACGGCCGAATACGCCAGGGGCTTCTGTTCCCCAGATTATGGTGTGATTAAGTCCGAACACTTTCACAAGTGCGGCACCCCGAACTTATAGCATTATATGAATCAGCTCCGAATCATGTCTTGGGTCAATAGTTGGGTTTTCCCGGCTCCCATGTTTTGGTGCCTTACGTTCCGTTCCGTCGGCTAAGGTAGCACTGGGAGAACCACTGCGATTGCGCCCCGGTTGAGACGGGTTAACGCCTCAGTGGAGAAAGCTAAAACTGACTGGCATGATAAGGCGAGAGACTGGTCGCTGTTCGAGAGGTTCTTTCGGGTCCTTAAAGACTCATGCCGCTTCGAGCGAAGTTCCGGATGATGTCCGACGAAGGCGTGGATAGCGCCCCGGATTCGGTCTTCCGAATACCAGGGGCTTCGCCGAAATGTAAAATTATAGAATTCTATGGCTAAGTGAGAGTGTTCAAGCATTATAAGTCCGGTTGCCTTGTTCGTCATGTTGAGCGCCTCCCTAGATGGACCCAATAATGGGAACAAGAGTGCTCAAGTTTATCACCGAACACCCCAGCACTTGTGGCTTGGGGCTGAAGCCAACGACTTGCCATCTCTCAGATTTTACAAACGGCCGCACAGAAGGTAATATTTTGAATTAAATAAGCGTTGCTCATGGCACATATAAACGAAGTTTTCGGCGCCCAGGATAAATACACAGCGAGTTCACTCAAAGATTACATTTCGGGAGCACTCATCTGCAATATCGCAGGCTCCCTTCAGGACAACTTTATAATACCGCTCCGGCGTACGATGCTCCTTGCCCAGTGGCGGCGGATCCGTGAGAAGCTTCTCCGCATCCAGTTTGCCCCATTGCACCTTTATGCGGGCAAGGGCCCGACGAGCGCCTTCAATGCAGGCAGAGCGCTTGATTACATCCAGCCTGGGGCATGCATCCACCAGCCGCCGCACTAGGCCAAAGTAGCTGCCAGGCATGGCCTGTCTAGGCCACAGCCGGACTATGAGGCCCTTCATGGCCTCCTCAGCTACCTTGTGGAGTTCGACCAGCTGCTTCAGCTGGTCGCTTGGGGGCACCGGATGGCCGGCCTCAGCATACTGAGACCAGAAGACCTTCTCCGTCGAGCTCCCCTCCTCGCCACGATAGAATGCGGCGGCATCAGACGCACTATGCGGCAGATCTGCAAACGCCCCTGGAGAGCTCCAAATTCGGGTAAGTATCCGGTAATTTACATTAACGTGCCTGCTCTGCATGAAAAAGGCCTTACCCGCCGCTATCTTCTTTATGTCGTCCACCTCCTGAAGGGCCTTATGGGCCTCGGCCTTGGCGGACTTGGCACTTTCGAGAGCCGAGGCAAGCTCGGACTCTCGAGTCTTGGAGTCATGCTCCAAACTCTCATGCTTTTCCATGAGAGCCTGGAGCTGTTGCCGAACTTCCGCCACCAGTGCCGCTTGCTTTTCTCGCTCAGCCCATTCCGTGGCCGCATTGCATTCGGCCACGAACACGGCATCCTTCAGGGCTGCCACCTCGTTAGTGGCCCCTGCAATACACATATTATCCTTGTTAATCTTATTTTCAACCAAAACCCTTTTCTGTAAGGTAATTCTTTAAAGTGGTGTTATTCACCTTCTTTTTCCTCAAGCTGCCTCTTGGCATGGCCGAGCTCTTGCTCCGACCGCTCAAGGTCCTTCTTCAGCGCCTCGACCTCCGCCGTTAATGCGGCAGAGGTCAACAGCGCAGCCTGCAAACCAATATTGACATATTTTTAGAAACCCTACGTATATCTTGTTAGATCCTTAGTCCGCTTTTCCTTTAGAACACCGAACTAAGCATCAGGGGCTACTGTCTATGCGGTATTACATTACATAATTTTAACTTCTTACCTCAAAGCCTGTTAGAAGGCTGCTGCAGGCTTCGGTCATCAGGGGCTACTATCTACTGATGACTTAAGAGAGTGTGGTGTTCTTCCTCCATGGAAGCGCCTTTAAGCGCCTCCAGCAGGTTATCCGGCGTCTCCGGTTGGACGGAGGCCGCCGGCGTCACGGTCCTGCCCTTCTTTCGAAGGGGCCGCTTGCCGGACTCTGGAAGCACTGCGGGTTCCGATGTAGAGTCCGACACAAAGTCCGGGAGGTCGCCTGACGGCGCCTCTGGATCCTCCTCCTGATGGGTCCCCTCTTTGGATCCCACCTCGGTGTCCTCGTCGGCGCGTGGGGTAGAGGCGGTCGGGACGGAATTTACTTCCGACGAGGCCAACGACCCGCTCATCGAGTCGGGAAGATCATCCCTGGCTGGACTACGGACAGAATGCGGCGTTAGAAGGATACTTTGTGGCATGAAAGGTACGGCATATAGATGATCTGAATACTTATGATCCGGCCGGACGCCTGGCCCTTGGAGGCCATTCATCCTCGCCAACGCTGATGTTGGCGAAACTGTCCGGGGGGATAGTTCTCCCCCTATTGGACCCTTCGGCCGCCCCGATCGGGGAAGCCTTCCTCTTCTTCTCTCCCTCCTCTGGGAGAGAGTACTCCTCCTCCTCCTCGTCTTCGGGGGAGGAGTCCTCGTCATTGTCAGACGCCTGATTACGGGAACTCTTTCGAGTCCCCGTGGCCACCTTCTTGGCCTTCTTCTCTGGCACCACGTGCGGTGCCGGAACCAGCAGCCCTGCTAAGCGGGCTTCCACTGGTTCTTCTGGCATGGGAGCCGGGCTTATGAGCAGCTTGGCCTTCTCTATCCATTCCTGTCAAAGGAAGAGGCAGATTGAAAACCTCACTAGAGTCAATCTAATTACCACAAGTGTCCCGTAATGGGGTTGAATCACTTACCTCGTCAGTTAGAGACTGCGAGCTGAATCCGCGATCTTCGGTCACGGATGCGGGGGCTTTGATGCCCTTGAACAGCACCCTCCAGGCGCCTTCTTGTGTTGTATCGAAGAGCGCGCTTAACGTCTGGTGCTGTTCCGGATTAAATTCCCACAAATTGAATGCCCGTTCTTGGCATGGGAGAATCCGCCGGAGGAGCATGACTTGGACCACATCGACAAGCCGGAGCCTATTGCTCACCATCTTCTTGATGCAGGCTCGGAGTCCCGTCACCTCCACCGGATCACCCCACTGCAAGCCCTTCTCTTTCCAGGAGGTGAGCTGCGTGGGGATTCCAGATCTAAATTCGGGGGCCTCCGCCCATGTAGGCTTGCGCGGCTCGGTGATGTAGAACCACCCTGATTGCCACCCCTTGACGGAATCCACGAAGGTCCCTTCTAGCCAAGGGACTTTGGGCACCTTGCCCAACATGGCGCCTCCGCATTCCGCTTGCGTCCCCTTCACAACCTTCGGCTTGACGTTGAAGGTCTTGAGCCACAGGCCGAAGTGGGGCTGGATGCAGAGAAAGGCCTCGCACACGACGATAAACGCCGAGATGTTGAGGATGAAGTTCGGCGCCAGATCGTGGAAATCCAGGCCGTAGTAGAACATGAGCCCCCGGACAAATGGATGGAGCAGAAAGCCCAGTCCACGGAGGAAGTGGGGGAGGAAGACGACCCTCTCATGGGGCCCTGGGGTAGGGATGAGCTGCCCCGCGTCGGGCAGCTGATGCGCAATATCGCCGGAATGGTATCCGGCGTCGCGTAGCTTGGTGGTGTCCTCCTCCTTAGTGGTGGAGGCCATCCATTTACCTCCCGCTCCGGACATGTTCGGAGAAAGGTCGAGACGAGATGCGCGAGCTTGGGCGTTGGATCTTAAGTTCGCAGGGATGGATGAGCAAAGGAGGAAGAAGGCGTAGGTGAGAAGGTAAATCCTTATCCCTTATATATAGGCAGAAAAAATTATGCGTGCCTCACCATCCTGGTAAAACTCGCTTATCTCCCAAGCGCCACCATCAATGGCGCGGTTGGGTTACCCACACACGTATTGATGAGAATCCCGGAATAAGGGGAACACGATCTCTGCTTCGACAGGACGTGCCAAGGAAACCGCTTCGCTAAACGTGCTGAGGTGGTATAGTAATTCAAACAAAGGCTTGGCTGCGGTGTGATGTCACGCCGCATAATACGTCAGCAGATTGAGCTAAGTGTATATTTTATTTTCTCTACGGTGGAATGTGGAATTTATTTTGCAGAGCCGGACACTATCCTGGTGTTCATTATCTTCTCCGAATTATTCAAGGGAGGAACCCGCCTTGCAATGCCGAACATTATGCACGCCGGACTTATCGTCATTGAAGACTGGTTCAGGGGCTACTGAGGGAGTCCTTGACTAGGGGGTGTCCGGACAGCCGGACTATCAATATCCGCCGGACTCCCAGACTACGAAGATAGAAGATTGAAGACTCTGGCTCGTGTACGGAAGGTACTTTCATTGGCGTGGAAGGCAAGCTTGGCAATACGGATATGTAGATCTCCTACCATTGTAACCGACTCTGTGTAACCCTAGCCTCTCCGGTGTCTATATAAACCAGAGGGCCTTAGTCCGTAGGACGAACATACATCTCAGCAATCATACCATAGGCTAGCTTCTAGGGTTTAGCCTCCTTGATCTCGTGGTAGATCTAATCTTGTACTACCCATATCATCAATATTAATCAAGCAGGACGTAGGGTTTTACCTCCATCGAGAGGGCCCGAACCTGGGTAAAAACATTGTGTCCCTCGTCTCTTGTTACCATCCGCCTAGACGCACAGTTCGGGACCCCCTACCCGAGATCCGCCGGTTTTGAGACCGACAGGAACACATGTCAGTTCCTTAGTGACCCAGGGTCATTTTAGACAAATCAGGTCGGGTTGCCTAGTGGTTATAAATAGCCCACCCCCTACACCATAAATTGGTGGCTGCTCAGAGTTTGTGCATGGCTTTTGTCGTTTGAGAGCAACCCACCTCGAAGCATTTGAGAGAGAGAAATCCTTGCGAGGACAAAGCCCAAATACCCAGAGCCAGGGATGTGATGTACCCGCTCGTTGAACATGCTGCTCTTGCAAGCTCGTTTAACTATTGGCCAAAAATTGAACAGTTGAATTAGATATAGTCAGGGATGTGATGTACCCGCTCGTTGCACATGCTGCTCTTGCAAGCTGCAACTATCCATTTGCGCAAGCTCGATGCCATGCCCATGTTGCCGCCACTACCTCCCATGCAGGCTATACCCAGGGTTGGATCTTCATCTTCTTGTCCTTCCATTCGCTTGAAGCCTGGCGACCACCCTCCAACGAGGACGTGAGGAAGTGTTGTGTCAATCTGTCCAGCGGCGGCTAGGTTAGGAGCAAACCAGACTGGAGGCTGGAGCGAACAAATTGAGATTTTTCCTACTGTCGATCGATATGGGAGGCACTCGTTTGGGCCGTGAGCCTGCTATAGGGCCTGCCTTGCACTTACGTTATTGGCCCATCCTAATTGAAACATTTTTCTTCATTTTTTTACATTGCCTACTCGTACGTTGGGACGAACAAAACTAGCCTGGGCCAACCTATACGACTCAAACTAGGTGCACACTTTCCAGCCACCCGAGGCGGCTGCCCATACCAGCCCCTAAGGTGGCGTCGCCCCTTTTTGCATGTATGATTGGGGTAGTGAAAAATATTCCAGTGGCGCTTTTGATTTACCCACAGAATGGTTGAATTGCTTGTTTTTATGAACTGAGTTTGCCAATAATGTGAAGGATGCCAATCTTTTCATCCTATTTTATATTGCTTAGATCTCGATATGCCAAATGTAATCGCATGAAATATACAGTAAAAGCCAGTGCGATATGTGTGGCTACAACTAGTCTGACAACCCATATAACATATCAAGGACGCACCATCTTATCAGAATAGCCATTCGACTTACCAATGCAGTTTGGGAAGAAAGAAGTATTGGGACTGCATATCCAAACAACTGATGCCATGGACTCCTTCATAGAACCTTGTAAGCGAAAAAGAAGTTGCAGTGTGCCTATTCAAAGAGCTAGCGTAAGTTCAGTTACCTACTTCTCAATATTTTAGTTATCCACCTATTGCAAAATTGTTCAATTACGTTGCTTGGCTTAACTTAGTTTGCTACTGACTACATAGTGCCATAGCCTGTTAATCCTATTATAGACTGCGCCTAACTATGTGTTTGATACTTACCGTTAAGAATTACCTATTTGCATGAACTTAAATAGCTACTTAACCACGTAGATAGTTGGTTATATGTACTTCTAGGGTGCAGCAGAATTCACGTGTAATTTAATTTCTGATACCCTGTTTGTTTAAATGGTTTGCTGTTATCACTTGTAGCACTAGTAATGTTTGCATGTTCATAGATAGACAACTGTCAGATTTATATATGTGGGACACCTCTTTTTAGCTTATATATGTGTTGGAATCATTTTGCTTACATTAAAGAAATTAACAGATGTCTGTGTTGCTGGTAAACGGGACCGACTTGTTACTTCAATACGTTGCCAAGAACTTGTTAGTTTTACTAGTTCATGTTTAATTAAATATGTTGCCAAAACTGGTTAGTTTTACTAGTTTGATGTTAGTTTCTTATGGCTCTTGCAACACTTTATTTATGATTTCTAACATTCAAGTTTGCAGGATCCAACTGAAACTCCGTTGGCACAACAGGTATGTTTTCAGAAACTTCCTTGTTTACCTGGTTTGCTGTTGTAACTTGTTGCTGTAATCATCTTACCAACTTCAGGTTTCAGGATCCAATTGGAAGTCTAATTGCACAGCCGGTACATTTTCAAAAATATATTTGTGTAACATGTTTGCTGATGTAACTTGTTGCTCTAATGAAGTTACTGATTAGTGATTACTCAACTTTTCAGGATCCAAGAGAAACTCCAATGCCACAACAGGTTCCTTTTGCAAAACTAGTTTGTTTAACTGCTTGGTTGCTGCAACCGATTGCTCTAATCATGTTACTAGCTACTCAACTTTTTAGGATCCAAGAGAAACTCCAATGCCACAACAAGTACCTTTTGCAAAACTTTTTTGTTTAACTGCTTTGCTACTGCAACCAGTTACAATGATGTTAAAAACTACTTTTCAGCATCCAATTGGAACTCTTTAATTCCTTGTTTTTTTAATTGATTTTCTGTTATAACTCCCAGTTGAGATGTTGTGCTAACTTTAGCTTTTCGGAATCCAATCGGAACTTTAATGGTAAAACAGGTTAGCCCAAGGTCAAAGAGTGAGGTCTCCATGGACGTTGTATTATCCCACAGCAGTGGCACCGGCCCAATCGTGCATCATGAATTCCAACTGCTGATGCTCTAGAGGCTAAACTATTGGTAGAAACAGATTCTGCTTCTACACTTAGAGATGAAGTTGACATGTTGAGGAAGCAAATCGCACAATGACAAGCAGTACTCAAGACAACCATTGAATATTTGGTGGATCTCAAAACAAAGCAAGTTGAGACTGACCGCATTGTTAAGGTCCCGAAGGAAAAAAGGAAATTAAATTCCCACTTGGTAAATCATAGGTGAAGTGTTGTTTCCATCGTTGAATAACCTTTATGTTGTTAGTTCATGTAATCGATCAAACCATTTGTTTTAGAGATCATGTAATAACTGTTTTTTGGTTTGTAATTTTTTGAGCACAAGTCTGTATTAAATGATAAGACTCTGAGACATCTCATTTTCATTGCTGTTCCAGACCTACAAATATGCCAATCGGGCTGAATGTGCATTCATCAATAATAGTAGTATAGATGGACCTTAAGTGGCATGCATAGGATGGGCCAAGATGATGTCCTAGCTTCACTAAAAAAAGGATGCACTTCTAGCAAAAAAAGTATAGTGTCCTGGCTTATGTATGTTAGTTGATATTATTGATCCATATACTCTATAAGTGTTTATATGTCTGTTAGTTTTGTACATTATTGGTTGATTGACTCGGTATTTGAATCTCGATACATCCCTTGTGTACATATCTAAATGGGAGTACACATTATGATGCGTGTGACACTTGAGTTGGACATAAAGTGGTTTCAAATATTCGAATTCACCTTAAACTGGATTCTAGCTTTTGAATCTGAGTATCGGCATTTATAAATGATATTCATATATGACAGTGGAATACATCTTTGTCGTGCTTTTGAAGATATATAAAACACATAAAATGATTTATAAAGATTCGCATAGGAATACAAAATGGATTCGAATTTAGTTGCCAAGGTAAACGTGGATGCTTATTGTCCCAAAATTCGAAAGAAGCGGCAAAATGTCCACTCCCACGTTGTCTTCCCGAAGCCAAGTGTTTGGGAGATGTAAACTACTTTCTACGCCTTACACGGACAATCCATCGGCCCGATTTCCACTGCTCTCAATAGGGGTAGGTTAGTAACTTCAGTTAGACGTGACACGGCCGCCTCAGAGCCCATTCTGATACGGTGGGCGCCAAACATGGGAGGCAAACCACATTTGATTCAAGCTCATTCGATAGACCTTTGAGGGAGTCCTGGACTAGGGGGTGTCCGGATAGCCGGACTATTATCATCGGCCGGACTCCAAGACTATGAAGATACAAGATTGAAGACTTCGTCCCGTGTCCGGATGGGACTTTCCTTGGCGTGGAAGGCAAGCTTGGCGATACGGATATGTAGATCTCCTACCATTGTAACCGACTCTGTGTAACCCTAGCCCTCTCCGGTGTCTATATAAACCGGAGGGTTTTAGTCCGTAGGACGAACAACCATTACAACAATCATACCATAGGCTAGCTTCTAGGGTTTCGCCTCCTTGATCTTGTGGTAGATCCACTCTTGTACTACCCATATCATCAATATCAATCAAGTAGGAGTAGGGTTTTACCTCCATCGAGAGGGCCCGAACCTGGGTAAAAACATCGTGTCCCTTGTCTCCTGTTACCATCCGCCTAGACGCACAGTTCGGGACCCCCTACCCGAGATCCGCCGGTTTTGACACCGACATTGGTGCTTTCATTGAGAGTTCCTCTTTGCCGTCACCAATAGGCTTGATGGCTTCTTCAATCAACAACAACGCAGTCCGGGGTGAGAATTTTCTCCCCGGACAGATCTTCGTGTTCGGCGGCTTTGCACTGCGGGCCAATTCACTTGGCCATCTGAAGCAGATCGAAAGCTACACCACTGGCCATCAGGTCAGATTTGGAAGCCTAAACTTCACGGCTGACGTCCGCGGAGACTTGATCTTCGATGGATTCGAGCCACAGCCGAGCATGCTGCACTATCACGATGGGCATGATCTAGCTCTGCCACCGGACAGTACCTTGGAGGCCGCACATGAATACGCTCCGACTCATAGTTCGGAGCCGACCGCGCAGATCTAGGACCGGTGGCTGGACACCGCCTCAGGGGCTGCAACTTCTACGGTGATGGAGCCGAATACTGACCTTGTCCCTCGCAAAGCTTGTGACACCAAGGCGTCGGACTCCTTGCCGGACTCCGAACCCCCGGCGCCCCTGCCAATCGAATCCGATTGGGCGCCGATCATGGAGTTCACCGCTGCGGACATCTTTCAGCACTCACCCTTTGGCGACATCCTGAATTCGCTAAAGTATCCCTCGTTATCAGGAGAGCCCTGGCCGGACTGCGGTCAGGATGGTTGGGACGCGGACGATGAGGAAATTCAAATCCCACCCACCACCCACTTTGTAGCCACTGTCGACGATCTAACCGACATGCTAGACTACGACTCCGAAGACATCGGCGGTATGGACGACGATGCCGAAGACGATCAAGAACTAGCGCCTACCGAGCACTGGAAGCCCACCTCAACTCATGACGTGTATATAGTGGACACCCCAAAAGGGAGCGATAACGAGGAGCAACGGGAGACAGCGAAGGATAATCCCCCCGAAAAACAACCAAAACGGCGATGCAAGCGCCGCCCCAAGTCCCGCCTCGATAACAACAGCACCCATAATGACCCAGCCATAGAGCAGGGCAAACCAGTGGGCGACGAACATGCAACCAAGCAACCATCTGAGCAGGATGAATCGGATAATCAATCCATTCCCGGCGAAAACAACAGTCCAGACGATCTCACGCCGGACACACCACCGGAGCACAAGAACCTCCGAAAAAGGCTTGTCTCCACTGCAAGAAGTTTGAAGAAGGAGAAACGGAAGCTCAAAACAGCAGAAGACATACTCAGAATGAGGTGGAGGAAAGTACTCAAGACCGCGGACAAATATGGCAATAGCCACCAAATAAAGAGCTACCCGAAGCGCAAGCTGGTGCCGGAATTTGACAAGGAGGCCGTAGAGCCCCCACAATCAAAAAGCAAAAAGGCCGCCTGGCCGGATAGGCGATCAGATGACAGGCCAAGAGCGGCAAGCAGCGCCGCACATAAACCGGCACAAGACACGCATAAAGACCCTCGCCAAACAGATGGCCCGGTCAGGTCCATTTATGGGACAAAAAGAGGGCCCTAGGAAGTAACACAACACGTCGAGTGTTCGAAGATAGCGGCACACCTAAATACAGGGGCGCCGCACACCCACTATGTTTCACCGATGAGGTGCTGGATCACGAATTCCCAGCGGGGTTCAAGCCCGTAAACATAGAGGCATACGACGGAACAACAGACCCTGGAGTCTGGATTGAAGATTACATCCTGCACATACACATGGCTAGAGGGGCCGATCTCCACGCCATAAAATATCTACCCCTCAAGCTCAAAGGGCCAGCTCGGCATTGGCTCAAAAGCCTCCCAGAAAATACCATTGGAAGTTGGGAAGAGCTCGAGGACGCGTTTAGAGCAAATTTTCAGGGGACTTATGTCCGCCCTCCGGATGCAGATGATTTAAGTCACATAATCCAACAACCCGGAGAGTCAGCGCGCAAATTCTGGAACAGGTTCCTTACCAAAAAGAACCAAATAGTCGACTGTCCGGACTTCGAAGCCTTAGCAGCTTTTAAACATAATGTCCGAGACGAGTGGCTCGCCAGACACCTCAGCCAAGAGAAGCCGAGAACAATGGCCGCGCTAACAAGCCTCATGACCCGCTTTTCCGCAGGGGAAGACAGCTGGTTAGAAAGATGCAGCACAAGCGACCCGAGTACATCCGAGATAAGAGATGGAAACGGAAAATCACGGCGCAGAAAGGACTAGCGCCGAAATAAAGAAAAAAGCCCAAAGAACACGCCGGTCAACGCCAGATTCAAAAGCTCGCGGCCGAACAATAAAACACTGCCTCTTAAGGACAGCAGCAACGAGCTATCCAACCTCAACAAAATTTTGGATCGGATATGTCAAATCCACAGTACTTCCGGGAAGCCTGCAAACCACACCCACCGGGATTGTTGGGTTTTCAAATAGTCCGGCCAACTCAACGCCGAACACAAGGGGCTCGACGCGCCAAGCGAAGATGATGACGAACCCCACCAGCAGAGCGCCGGAAAACAAAAGACTTTCCCACAAGAATTCAAAACAGTAAACTCACTTCACGTGATAATACGGAACAACAGTGCGGCACCCGCCAAAGTAGGTGTCGCACGGTCCACCCCAGCAGAACCTCGAGATTGGATGTCAAAACCTATTACTTTCGACCACCTGGACTATTCCAGAAGTATTTGAAACACAGGATGGACTACCCTAATATTGGATCCTATAATCGACGGACTACAATTTACACAAGTCCTAATGGATGGCGGCAGTGATTTAAACCTGCTATATCCGGACACAATCCGCAAGTTGGGGATAGACCGTACTAAAATTCGCCATAGCCGCACTTCCTTCAAAGGAGTGACGCCAGGCCCTTACGCCAAGTGCACGGGCTCCTTACAACTAGAAGTTGTGTTCGGGTCACCCGGCAACTTCCGACGCGAAAAGCTAATCTTTCATGTTACCCCATTCAAAAGTAGCCATCAAGCACTATTGGGACGTGAAGCTTTTGTCCGCTTTAATGCAATACCATACTACGCGTCTCTTACACTTAAATGCCCGTTCTACACGGCATCATCTCATTAAAAGGTCGTTCAAGACCCCGGACACGGCTAGACGAGTCCGGCATAAATAAGCTAGGGGCTCCCTAGCCGCACACCCCTTTACAAGGGGCTGTGCGTATGAGCAATAAAGAGCTAATAAGAGCTCAGCTTTTTTCATTCATTCATATTTCAATTTTTAATACATTTTTTACAGGATTACTTTTCAAACTAAGTTCCTCTCTTTAATAGATGAACAGCGTGTTACACCCGTCCAGGATACAGCACAACGGAGACACAGGCACAGACGTGCAGTAGGGACCCGTTGCAAGGATTCTTTTCAGATTAAGACCCTGCACAAACCTTTTTTACTGTCTCTTGTTGCTATACATCCCCTGGTTTCTCATCATAGCCAGAGAGGAGGCTGACATTTTGGCATCGGCCCCATCAGAGGACCTTGCGTGTACCTGGACACTAGGGGCTTAGGGCATTGATCTGCCCATCATCATAAAGACCGAACACCTCAGGGAGTGTTCGGCATCTCGAGTTAGGCCTTATATGCATCAGCTCCGAATCATGTCTTTATTCAAATGTTGGGTTTGCCCGGCTCCTGTGTTTTGCTGCATTACGTTCCGTATCATCGGCTAACGCGGCACCAGGAGAACTACTGCGATTGTGCCCCGGTTCAGCCGGGTGAGCACCTTAGTAGAGAAAGCCGAAAACTGACTGTCATGATATAGCGAGAGACTGGTCAACCACTCGATCAACCTCTGGAATGTTTAGAATTCCTCCGCTTTGACGAAGGACCGCTTCCCGGTCAGGCACACACGCGCCCCAAATACGGAGAGCGCGGTGCCCCTAGGGGCTATATCGTAGCCCCACCTTCGAACTCCCATGGCTAAGTGAAAGTGATAAAGCATTAGTCCGGTTGCCTCGTTTGCTATGCTACCACCTCCTTAACTGGACCAAGACGTTGGATCAAGTGTGCAAATGCACTATTTCGCAAACACCCCCGCACTATGTGCGTGGGGGCTGAAACCGAAGACTGCCATCTTTCAAGTTATACACAATTATACATTAACGGCCGCACAAGAGATATTTCAATACTTGAATGCACAAGTACAAAAAAGCGCTTATATTATAAACATTGTTTTACAAACCATAAAACTTCATTTGAACACGACATTTTTTGAGCACTGCGACTCTATTACACGAGCACCACACAAAACTTCCCCAAAATAGTGCTCGGCGGGTAACCGGCTCTCGTCCGAACCCTGGGTCGCAACAGCGGTGGCATCCATCTCCGTCCAGTATGTCTTCACACGGGCGAGGGCCATCCAGGCACCCTCTATGCAGGCCGACCGCTTCATCGCCTTGATATGTGGCACCGCCCCAAGGAATTGTTGCAATAAGCCAAAATAACTATTCAACTTGGGCCTATCCGGCTAGACATGAGCCACGATATCCGTCATGGCAAGTCCGGACAGCCTATTCAGCTCAGCCCGCTCGGCCAACCGATCGGTCAGCGGAAGTGAACGCTCTGGACTATGGAATTGAGACCAAAAAAGCTCTTCCGTCTTGTGATCCTTTTGACTTCGGAAGTGCACAACAGCATCTGTCGCACTCGCCGCTAAGTGCATATAAGGATCCTCCGGACCCCACAGCTGGCCAAGCTGAGCGTACTTCGGATCTGTAAACCTCCTGCGCAGCAGAAAGGGCTTGCCAGCCACAATATCTCCCGCCTGGCGCAGCTCCTCCTTTATAGCCCTCTTTGCAGAACGGGCATCCTTGGCTTCGGCGGTGGCCTTCCTCAGGCCTTCTTCCTCCGCTAGGCGTTCTTTTTCAAGAACCTCATTACGGTCGGTAGCATCTTTCAACTTCACGGCCATTTCGGCCAACTCCTCCCTGCTTCGGCAGTGAGCAGCCCTTTCGGCTTCTAGCTCTTCGGCCGCCCTCGAGGCAGCCGCATCACTCCTTCTGGACTGCTCCTTGGCTTGAGCAAGTTCTGCCCGAAAATTCTCCACAGCAGCGGCACCATCTGCATTAAGCACACATGTTGTAAGGAGTGGGCTCCGGCTCCCTTACTAGGTGACCACGAAAAAAAAACCTACCTTGTGACTCATCAAGTCGCTTATTGACAAGTGTGATGTACGCATCCGCAATGTCGAGCTGCCGCTTTAGTTCGGCAACCCCATCAGTCCGGCTGGCCACCGGACTATCCGCCACCTGCATAGGAAAGGCGAAAATCAACACCTGTGATTTTGATCCTCGGCACGCTATCGCTCTCGACAACCCACCGTGTCCCAGGGGCTACTATCTATATAGAGCGCACTTTATGTGCAAAACTGTCAAAAGGTATGTCATTTTTACGTACCTCAGACCCCGGCAGCAAGCTTCTGAAGGCATCATGCAACCCGCCTTCGGCGGTAGAAATTCTTCCAATCACCATACTCATCAATGTATGGTGATCTTCTGAGATAGACGCCCTCTCAAGCAGATCCCTCAGCTCCCGCGGTGTGACACCCTGATTTTCATGCCACTACACTTAAGCTAACAATCATGATAAAATGTGGTTTGACAAAAACTTTTGAGTGTTTTGGACATTGCCTTGATTGGTTTTTGTCTGCTGTTTGCAAGTGCTCTAAAAATTAAATAAATCCTCCAACTCCTATACTTCATCTCCTTGCTCCAAACTCTTGAACCAATGATCATGCCATGTGTATAGGACATAAAAATAATTTCTTGCAAAAATAATTTGGCCAAACAGTATTTTCAAAAATTAGCTTTTCAAAAACCCCTGAATTGAGGTTTGCACTGCAAGTACTTAATTAAGGGCAGTAAAAAACTTTCCAAAAATATATTTGACTCCTATTCGATATAGGATACCCAGAAACCATAAAAATATAATTTCAAAAGTTATTTTCCTATTTTATTTAAAAGCTTTTTCTTAAAGCCACAAATGGTCTTTAATAGGGAAAAATTATTTTATTGTTTCAAAAATATTTGACAAAAACCTAGGGAAACCCAGTGGACATATATTGTCCATATATAAGAGTTTCAATACATGGTCATGTTCAAAATATTGGTCAAACCCCTCAAAAACCCTCTCCGGATATTTCAATCTTTTGAAATATTTACAAAGGAAATATTCTCCAAAAATTCCAAGAAAATTCTAGCATATCACATATGACATATTAGATGATCTTGCCAAGTCTCATAACTTGGAGAACAATATAACATCATCCAATACCCTCAAAACCATTTCTGTCCATTTTGAAGTTTGAGCAACTTTACATTGCCAAACATTTCCAAATGTTCTCAAACCTTGTGAACATGCTAAAATGTCCTAATTATTCATCTAGACCAAGTGGCATAAGTTGGAGAACAAGTTAACTTGATCAAAGTGCCCCAAAACCATTCCTGTACAGAACCAAATTTGAACAACTCTACATTGGAAACTTTCTCCTTTTGATCTCAACTTTTGTGGACATGTTAAGAACCTCAAATGATGACACTAAACCAAATGGTGCATCAAGGAGAATAGATTTGCATGACTAAATCTTGGAAAGTCCATTTCTGCTGATTTCTAGGGTTTACAAAAGTTACATTGGCAAATTTCCCAAATGGACTCAATCTTGGTGGTACCTCTTATCTTCTCATACCATTTGACCCTGTCAAGCCTCATGACAAATGGAGATCATCTACTTGCCCAAACCAATATCAAACACCTTCTGCCACTTTTGACCTCGTCCACTAATCTCCAAGAGTTATCCTTTTTACCACAGCCCCTCCTAGTCTCCCTCTACCTCTGGTGTGCTTCCCTGCCCGAGAGGCAATGATGAAGGGGGGCAGGGATCCATTTTTCCTCTCTGGACAGCTGCATTTCTCCCCTTTTCTCACCTCTCTCTCACTCCTGCCAGGTCCCAGAGCATCCAAGGCCTCCTCCCCCTTGTTTATTCTTCCTGCAGCCACTTGACACAAGTGGACACGCGAGTGCGCGCGGAAAAGCCGTGGATGCCGGCCAAAGACGCGCTCTAGAGCGCGAGGTAGAGCAGGCGACCGTTGACGCCGCGTCCCCCGACCACCTTGAGCCTCCCCAGCACACCAACCAACGCCCCTCGACGTCCGCGTCATGACACGACGCTGTCCCCTTCCTCTCTCCTCCTCCCCGCGCCTCCGCGCTAGCAAACACCGGCCGCCCGAGCGCGCCAATGGCGCGGCTCACACGTGCGCGCCTCTGACCTCTCCCCACTCCCTCTCTCTATCTCTCTCGACGTAGTCGACGTCCAGGAACACCCCAGACACGCCCACACGAGCCCCCATGGCTTGCAGCGATGGCAACAGCCTCGCTGGCGCACGACCTCGCTGTGCACCTCGCCCCCTTCTATTTAAGGCCACCCCCGAGCCTCCTCTCTACTCCTTTGCCTCTCTCTCCCTCCCAGAGATCACCTGGAACAACTCACTCCTCTCCCCGCGCCCCCATACACCTCCAAGGCCAAAGCCGAGCCGTCGTCCATCGCCTAAATTCGCGACGCCCGAGCACCATCCCCTCCACCTATGCGTCCCAATGCATCTTCCACGACCCCCCGAAGCTTCCCCGCACTCCGGTTACTTCTCCCGGTGGTTGTAGTGTTGTGCCCACCATCACCGCCGGCCTCGTCAGCCGCGGCCAACACCTTGCTCAGTCCGGTGCCCCGGGGAGATCGTGCCACCCACGTTGGACGCGTCCGGGTCCCCTGGGCACGCCGGTGTGCAGATTATCGCTGGAGACGCCCTGTGGCGCCGGCAAGTCACCGCCGCCCCTTGCCTCTACTCTGTTCGAGCGGGAGGTTGGGGATGAACCCGACAGGTGGGCCCCGCGCATCGGCGACCCAGCGGCTGGGCCCCGCCCGTTTAAGTGGAAACGGGCTCTGCCCGTTGCCGCCTTCGCTCGGGGAAGGCGTGTTCCCGGGAATACGCCTTCGACGTCGCCCCTAACACCGCGCAGCTGAGCCGCTGGGCCGGCCCACTGCTATCTTTCGCCTGGTGCGCTGGATAAGGGTACACCCCCTTTCCCTTTTCTTTTTCTTTTTCTGTAAACTTGTAAAATCCATAAACAATCCAAATTAACTCCAAATTTGATGATTCAAATTTCTAGTAGTTTCTAAAATCATGCCCTCCCACATGGTGCTATTGTCACATTTTTACAGAAGCTTTTCCTTCACAAATATTTATCAAATCCCGCTTTTCCAATTTCTGTGTTGAACTTTAGAAAATCACAGAGGGCTCAAAATTGATCCAAATGCTATGATTCAAATTCCTAGATGCTTCTAAGTTCATAACTTAGTTTATGAACACTTTTCTTAATACCTTCTGTGCCCCACAAAATAATGAGCCATTTCTTCATGTTTGTCAACTTTACAAAATCATGGGATATTCATTTGAACTCCAAATCCAGAGAAACCAACTCCTAGGTGCTTCTAAAATCATGCTTTGTCAAATGGGTGCCTCTGCTCATTTTTGAAAATAATGTTTCTGTACACTTCTTGCAAATCCATAAACCTCTTGATTCCATCATATCAAAATGTTCAGAGATATCCATTGATCCACTTCCAATGAAATCACTTTGGTCATTCCTCATATGACCAGAGGTATCCAATAAAAGTCAACTTCATATTTTTAGAGCACATTCATTCTTGCCTTGTTGTGTTGCTTATTGTGATTGTTTCCGACGTTAGTTGCCGAAGTAGACGGAGTACCTGGAGAAGGACCAGAAGATCTCAAGACTCTGATGAAACAGGCAAGCAGCCCTTTGACCATGTCTATGAAACCTTTTTATGCATGTCATATAGCACTATATTGTTGTTGCAACGGAATCATGATGGGGTGGTAACCACTTTGATGGTTTGCCACCGTACTTCCTCATTGATACTTGCATTGTGCATGCCCCTACCTTCTTATGAGGGTTATGCCGGTGGGAGTAGATAGGATGCTAAAGTAGTGCTGCGCAAAAAGGGACGGGAATATGCATGGTAAAGGAGACTAAGTATTTTCAAAAGACTTTTCGAAAACCCCATCGGGTGCCACTTATGCCCTGGGGAGATGATGAGTTGGGTAGCCACTTGATGACGAAGTGGTTTACCGAGGCAAGTGTGTGTATTTTTCAAAACTGATTGGTTTAAGTTGCGACCGTTATTCCAACCTTACATGCGCAACCACTCTACCCTTATATGGGAAAGGGCATTATTGATTACCTAGACCGATACTAGCTTGGAGCCCGCATTACTAGTGACGGGAGAGTTGTTGGTGCGCTCTCTCGGGACGGGGTCGTGCGAGGTAGGGCGACCAAGAACATTTTTATGGGGCACCGGACACACCGTTGGTACCCCGTGCTTGTGATGTGAGATGATTATGGAGCGTGGCTCCACGAAAATGTTATGTGATAATGTTGGGCACGGGGGTTACTACCAATCGAGTGGACTCCAAGTTAGTGTCGTCTAGGGAAAGATAGTGATCGGGTGCTTACCCCGGGTACTTGAGGTATCGCGGGTCGTGGATGACACGGAAGTTCCCCGGATCTTGTGGGTACAGTGTGCAACCTCTGCAGAGTGTAAAACTATTCGAATAGCCGTGTCCACGGTCAAGGACAGTTGGGTAACCGCTCTTGGGCTACGTCCACTTGTTTTCGAACCGTGTGTGTGTTGATAAAATGGCTTGGGTCAAGTCAAGGGACTTGACATGATTGAGTTGGGTTGGTGCCCACTCTATTTATGTTGATATCTATAACGTGTCCTCATGGTTACTTGACTTCTCTTGATGCATGTCTTACAAGTTGTTGAACATGTCATTGCACTCAAAACTAGCTTTCTGCAAAAATTTACCTATATCATGCATTGTTGTATCTTGAACCAAAAACATGGGTTGCTTGCGAGTACATTCAAAGTACTCATTGGCTTGCCACTGGTTATTTTATTGGCCAGGCATGAAAGAACAGGATATGATGAGGAATAGTTCGGTGACGAACATGCGAGCTAGGATGCTTCCCAGTCAGAATGCCTGTAGGGTTAAGGCAGATGGCATGGGTCCAAGTTATCGACGAAGATTTCCGCTGCAATGTTATACTCAAGACTTGACCATAATGGTCCTACTTGAGTAAGACGGTATGTATGGATGTAAGACTCTTGTTATTCAGCTTCTGTGTGTTCAGTGAGCATTGATCTCTGGGATCACTGTACACGTGCAATCGGTGATCACGACTTATGAGTCGGGGTCCCCACAGAGCTGGTATCAGAGCCATCCTGACTGTAGGAAGCCTTAGTTAGCATGGTCGTTAGTTAGGGTAAAACTATTTCCAAAACTACTACTAGTTTTCAAAATTATCTGTACTTCTCTTCCCTTCTTAGTTTTTCAAAAACTAAGGTATACTCTCCTTATTGATCTCTTCCCCTTCAAAACCTTTGGTCGCAAGAACCCTTATGCCCCTGACCACTGGATTCCTTGCAATCCCCGTGGATAATCTAGAAGGAAGATGCCTTGCCACACATTCACCCACACCTCCTGAACACAAGATTGGCGACATCACAACAAGACGATACCAACAGAAGATACATCCTCGAGGAATGAGGACCTGAAGACCCAGGAGATGGTGACACCCTTGACACTGCCCCAAGATGATGCAACCTTAGCCTACGATGATCAGGGCATAGAATATGCAAGATAATGATATACATCACTAATAGAGTAACCCTGTCACTGCCGTTGATGTATCGGCAACCACCGATGGATGAGAACCTAGCCATTTGGTCCGCCTCACCATAGTGAGCAGGAAAACGGTTCTCCTCATCCCCTTCTCTTGGTGTCGAAGTTGTCATCAACGTAACCGACATGATGGACCTCTATTACGCCTTGATAATGTCATTGCATAAAGGATTACTTACCTGGTACCATCGACGGCTTATAAGAAAAAAAGGGATTGTCGTGATTAAGAAGACAATAGAAGACCAAGTCAATGCCAGTTACGAGGAGCCACCTTCACCCCATCACTTCAATAGGCAAGAAGTTGTTGAAGAATCTTCAGGCTCAACCCGGATTGTTTCATCGAACAACTACAAGAGACGTAGCAACACCTGAGGAAAACTCAGAAGACTGCATGAGGCACAAGGCACGACTACTGAGTCTGAGAACCCCTAGGGTAGGATGAGTCGTGTACCCCCTATGCGCAGTCGAGTCCATATGATAGTTCGAATAGAACCATGATTTTGTGTTGCTTGTTTTTATTTGTTTGTGTTTTGATATAGGTCGCACTTTTGCCCTAGGCGGCAAGTACGCGTCTATATCACCTTCCTTATCTTAATGCTTGTATTTGGCCCCTTTTGCACCTGATTTTTTGCACTTGCACTATAGAACCCCCTTTAGGCTTTCCCCTCCTCTATGCTACCTCTCCCTCTCATCTCTCTGCCCAACTGAAGGCTAGCAAGACAAGATACACCAAGGATTCTACTTTGGCAACCAACCAGCACTGAAAACTTTTGCTACAACCTCCTCGACCAAGGGCAGCCCAGTAGAGTTATGTTTACCTCTCAAGACTAGAGACCCATTCCTAGACCCTTCAAGATTCATAAGATACACCAGCTCGAGTCCTTAACCATGTGCTTAACCCACAGAATAGCAAGAGAACCTGTTAAGCCTCCGTAACCTTGGTTATCACTGGGTTCATTAGGGAACTAGTGGACATAGTGAACGAGCACATTATCTTCCTAAGATAGCACCAGAACTGACGATGCCATAGGGAGGACAAATTTGAGGATATAGGAATAGAGGACAAATGACTTGATGAGTTTATATCAATGACTTTGAGGAATTATCTGAGACTCTTTGGTGGATTATAAGGCTACCATGTTGGTAGATGAACTTGGTGGGATCATGATTATAGAGTAGCATGGCTTTCATTACCCCTGAGTAAATTGGATTTATAGGACAATTATGATCACAAGCTGAAATTCTTGGAAGTATAAGGATTTGACCTAGAGAGTGGGTATGGATAGGATATAGTTGATATTACGATAATAACTTGCGGAAAAGTGAAGAAATTCTCGTTGGACATGAGATTTGGATTTAAGTAGGTGATTCCAGCTGAATATAGATGATGTTGTATGCCTACATGGTTCGGAGTAAATTGGATTTAGACTGATGATCTCGATCATGATACCATGTTTCTCGGTGGACGATAAACTAGGAGATTGGACTAATTGTCGGAGTTTATTTAGGAATCTTTGTGAGCTTGACCTTGGAGTATTACTAGATCACAATAACGGGAATTGGTGGACTGACTATAGTAAGGCAGCCCTTTCAAGTATTGGGGATTATAAGGACTTTGGGAGATCATGTGGAACACCAGCATAGGTGTTGGATCTGTAGAATTAAATGGATTATATAGTGATTGATGGAAGTTAATGGGTTGTTGGAGTTGATTCATAGGAAGGAAACAAGATCTTGGAGTGGCTTACGATGTGTTTCCTTAGGATAGAGATGCTTTATCTTAGACCTTGGAAGAACAGGCTGAGCACTTGGATTTTCACGTTCAAGCTTAGCAGCTTATATGTTCTACCCATGGATTTTTAGGGGTAGACATACATATGACTGGGGATTGTAGACATATATGATTTTGTTAGACCTCCTCTCGAGAGCCATGAGGATATGAATCACATGAGTGATGATTGGAGTTGACTTATGCAAATGATGCTATCGGTGATATGATGTGATTTGTTTAAAGGACTAGATAGACAATTGGCATCTCAGGAATGGTGCTCAAGGATAAACGTTCACTCGCACCCTAGAATCCTTGAAACCCTTAAGCCCTACCAAGCTACAACATGGTCGGACCATGACCGTGGGTCTCGACTCTAGATCAAGAACACTTTGGACCATATCAACCCTGACCACCACTAATTCCCCAGCCTACTTTATGTACCTCGTGAACAAAGCCTTCATTGAGTGCTTAGACAAGATAATTGTCATCATCATTTGGTGACCTACTTGTCCACCTGAAGACAGAAGAAGAGCCGTTCAGCTAGTCCAGGAACATTTGAAGACCGCCATGCCATGGAGGAAGAACTACCACCATCATCAAGAAGTAAACATCCGCGTCGAAGACCAGGTGTATCTGCAAGCCACTCCTCTTTAAGGAACCAAGCATTTCCATGACAAGGAGACCCACACCAAGATTCATCGGCCCCCTTCAAGACCACTCCAAGAGTTAACAACCCCCTCCGAGATCACTTCAAGACGAAGAGTAGACGGCTACCAGCTAGAGTTACCACCTGAGTTACCCATTGTGCACAACGCTTTCCATGCATCACAACCCCGGTAGTGTTTCCCACTTCCTAACTTGCCCGATATCTACGAGGGCATTGACCAGCGAGCCATCGACCCCTAGCCCAATCTAACCTACCGCGAGCTACCCATTAGCAACATGGATGAAGAAGAGCATCATACACGAAGCCACACCATCAAGTACTTCAAGCTCAATGGAGCACTACACGGAAGCAGAAGCAACATGAGGACTTGAAGACTACCCCAGATCCAAGTTTCTGTATCCCTTTCTGCGCCTAGTCTGGGAATCTCGGGGACGAGATTCTTGTAAGGGGGCTAGGTCTGTCACACCTTGATTTTCATGCCACTACACTTAAGCTAACAATCATGATAAAATGTGGTTTGACAAAAACTTTTGAGTCTTTTGGACCTTGCCTTGATTGGTTTTTGTCTGCTGTTTGCAAGTGCTCTAAAAATCAAATAAATCCTCCAACTCCTATACTTCATCTCCTTGCTCCAAACTCTTGAACCAATGATCATGCCATGTGTATAGGACATAAAAATAATTTCTTGCAAAATAATTTGGCCAAACAGTATTTTCAAAAATTAGTTTTTCAAAAACCCCTGAATTGAGGTTTGCACTGCAAGTACTTAATTAAGGGCAGTAAAAATCTTTCCAAAAATATATTTGACTCCTATTAGATATAGGATACCCAGAAACCATAAAAATATAATTTTAAAAGTTATTTTCCTATTTTATTTAAAAGCTTTTTCTTAAAGCCAGAAATGGTCTTTAATAGGGAAAAATTATTTTATTGTCTCAAAAATATTTGACAAAAACCTAGGGAAACCCAGTGGACATATATTGTCCATATATAAGAGTTTCAACACATGGTCATTGTCGGTGTGAAAACCGGCGGATCTTGGGTAGGGGGTCCCGAACTGTGCGTCTAGGCGGATGGTAACAGGAGACGAGGGACACGATGTTTTACCCAGGTTCGGGCCCTCTCGATGGAGGTAAAAACCCTACGTCCTGCTTGATTAATATTGATGATATGGGTAGTACAAGAGTGGATCTACCACGAGATCAAGGAGGCTAAACCCTAAAGCTAGCCTATGGTATGATTGTTGTAATGTATGTTGTGTCCTACGGACTAAAGCCCCTCGGTTTATATAGACACCGGAGGAGGCTAGGGTTACACAGAGTCGGTTACAATGGTAGGAGATCTACATATCCGTATCGCCAAGCTTGCCTTCCACGCCAAGGAGAGTCCCATCCGGACACGGGACAGAGTCTTCAATCTTGTATCTTCGTACTCTTGGAGTCCGGCGGACGATGATAGTCCGGCTGTCCGGACACGCCCTAGTCCAGGACTCCCTCAGTAGCCCCTGAACCGGGCTTCAATGACGATAAGTCCGGCACGCACAATGTTCGACATTGCAAGGCGGGTTACTCTCTTGAATAATCCAGAGAAGATCGTGAACACTAGGATAGTGTCCGGCTCTGCAAAATAAATTCCACATTCCACCGTAGAGAGAATAAAATGTACACCAGTCCAATCTGCTGACGTATTATGCGGCGTGACATCACACCGCTACCAAGCCTTTGTTTGTGTTTTTTATTATACCACCTCAGCACGTTTAGCGAAGCGGTTTCCTTGGCACGTCTTGTCGAAGCAGAGATCGTGTTCCCCTTATTCCGGGATTCTCATCAATACGGACGTGGGTAACCCAACCGCGCCATTGATGGTGGCGCTTGGGAGATAAGCGAGTTTTACCAGGCCGGTGGGGGACGCATAGTTTTCGTCCGCCTATATATAAGGGATAAGGATTTACCTTCTCACCTACGCCTTCTTCCTCCTTTGCTTATCCATCTCCGTGCACTCAAGCTCCAACGCCCAAGCTCGCGCATCTCGCCCCGACCTTCTCCGAGTATGTCCGGAGCGGGAGGCAAATGGTTGGCCTCCACCATTAAGGAGGAGCACATCACCAAGCTGCGCAGCGCCGGATACCTTTTCGGCGATATCGCGCATCGGCTGCCCGACGAGGGGCAGCTCATCCCTACCCCTGGGCCCCATGAGCGGGTCGTCTTCCTTCCCCACTTCTGTCATGGGAAACGAGAACCTATGGGGTAGGGCCCCTTTTCGGTCCGGCAGGGAGCGGAGGGTGCACGAAGAGCAGATCAAGGCGAAGCACGCGAGGGATTTTACCCAGCTTCGGAGCTCTCCGGCGAGATAAAACTCCTACTGCTGCTTTGTGTTTCTATTCTGTTCTTGCTTGAGAGCGTGAGTGTGTTGTAGTTTCGAATGAGTCGAACCCCTTCTACGTTGCGCATGGGCCTCCTTTTATAGGTTAAAGGGGTCACCGACAGGTGGCAACGCAGAGAGGGGTAGAAAAGTAAAAAGAGGGGTTGGTACAACCACTATCTACAGTGCCCCCTACCTAACTCTGACGGCCGGGGACAAGGGCATTTAATGCCCGTCCGGTCGTCCAAACAGTGCAGGAAACGAACGTTAGGGGCGCCACCGATCGCCACGATGGCCTTCTCGTCATCTCCACTTGCCACCTCGCACCGCTTGGCTGCACAATTACCCGCCACGTGCGCCAGGAACGATCCCGCGGCGACACGTCGTTGGATGCGCTGGAGCGTGGGCGCGAAGTGGTGGCTTCGCCGCGGCAAGCGCCTTGCCGCGGTCGTTGTCTTGTCGCACCCGAAAGCTTGTCGCTCGCCGGGTCTTGCCGGGATGCGCGGCGCGTCGCGGCAAGATTCTTGGCTGGCCCTCCCGGCAAGCTCCTCTTGCCGGGGCCTTGTCCTTCCCGGCAAGCTCCTCTTGCTGGAGTCTTCTCTTCTCAGTTTAAACACTTTGTTCTTGAATGGCGTCAATAGGAATGGCGGAGGATCTTGGCGGACGCCCGGCAAGCCTTGCCGCGGAACGCTGCGACTGCCCGTGCACAAGTTCGGGATACTAAGGTACCCCTACTTTAGTACACCGACAGGAGCCCCCGAGCCTGGGCCACACACGGTGCCGAGCGCTGTTGGGCCAGGCCCAAAACAGGGCACGGGCACGCGCGGCCTGGGTCCATACCAAATCTAACTCTGTATCCACCGCGCCCTCCCGTAACAGCACGCGTCAAACGCGGTGTCGTGGGAGAGATCGTGGGCAATTCTTTAATCAAGAAAGGCGTAACGTTCGCCTCTCCTCTTTATAAGCAGAGGAAACAGGGGCCGTTCCCCCACCTTGGCCACTTGCGGTTTCTTCCTCAAAAAGCTCCGCCGCTCCCCTCCGCTTCCCAAGCCGAAAGAGAGCAGCGCTCCGCCGCCCGTCGCCCCCGACGCCTCCGCGCTCCCCCACCGCCCCTGCCATGGCTCCGAAGACCGGAAAGAGCATGAAGTCGGCCAAGGCGCTGCGGCTTGAGGCGCTGCGCAAG